>NC_142936.1:1071949-1171949 GCF_046866305.1 Octopus bimaculoides
CGTCAGAAAATAACGTTTGAGCATAAAACAAATAGAATATTTAGGCCTGATGTGATCAGTTTAAATGCTAAAAGGATAAGCACACATCACTGCTGTCTAAAAGCATTTGGTTGAATGCTTAAGGGTTAAAATACTGTTATTTGTAGGCAGAGAAGAACAACAATTGCTGAGATTCCAGGTTTTAAAATACTTTTGCTTTCCAAATATCATTGCCATGATCTCTCCCACAACTCTGATGATGATGATGGTCACTGCTGCTGCCATTTTTTTTTTGTCCATTTTCTTCAAGGTTTGCTCTTAGCTTTCATCTCTTCTTCATGTCATAACTTTGGTAATTTCTTTGTAAAGGTTTCCTGGTTCCCTTTTTTCTTATTTCTTTTTGCTTTTCTTTGCTTTATAAAATATTCTTGAAAACTAAGAAATTGTGATCAAAATTTAGTTGTTTTGGCAGAGAACCAGACAGACCGTCTTTGAGAGCTGAGGAACATGCTTCCAACGATTTTCCAAGAATATAAATAAACATGATGGGTCCTCCCTCTTTTTCTTTCCCCTTTTTTATAGCACTTTGATTACTGGCCAATTGGACTGATTTTTGTACTTAAAATGTAGCTGCAATCTTTTCTGTAAATAAACAGTGATGATGATGATGATGATGATAATGATGGTCTTGTTGTTGTTGTTGGTGTTGGTGGTAGTGCTTAACCTTTGCAGAAGACCAGACTTTCTTTTGGTTTTTTTAAGGAAGCAGCTTCGTTGATTGATTCAACTTCCATGTCTGGCTCTGCTTACTTTATTGACTTCTGACAAATGAAAAAGGAAAAGTCAACTCTGAAAGAATTTCACCACAAAATCCATATAAATGAAATGGAATCCTGCTGTATTATTATTATTATTATTATTGTTATTACTTTCCAGGAACCGACTTATTCTTTCTTACATTTAGGATCTCATAGAATTCAATGCATGTACAACGTGAGACCAAATTTATAGTGTTCTATATAAATTTACAAAGCACAGGAGTGGCTGTGTGGTAAGAGGTCTACTTCCCAGCCACATGGTTCTGGGTTCAGTCCCACTGTGTAGCACCTTGGGCAGGTGTCTTCTACTATAGCCTTGGGCTGACTAAAGCCTTCTGAATGGATTTTGTTAACAGAAACTGAAGGAAGTCCATCATATATATATGTATGTGTGTGTTTATCCTCCACCACTGTTGACAACTGCTGTTGGCATGTTTATGTCCCCTTAACTTAGTGGTTCAGTAACAGAGATCAATAGAATAAGTACCAGGGTTAAAAAAAAAAAACGTACTGGGGGTCAATTTGTTTGACTCAAAATTCAAGATCGTGCCCCAGCATGACTGTGGTCTAATGAATGAAACAACTAAAAAAAAAGAAAAGCAAATATATTAATTAGTTGTTTTGGCTTAATTACTTTCTCATTGTGCCTCTCTTTTTGCTGCCTGCCTGCATCTGTTCTTTAATATACAAGTGATTTTGTAATAATCAAATCTCCATCTTAGAAATGACATAGAAAGAAGCTTCATCTCTCTGAAGGGTTAAAATCTATCCTATCTACAGCAGAAGACTTTAAGTTTTAACCTGTGTGTATTTTATGTTGGAGACTGAACTCTCTGTCCACTTGGTGACTTTGCATTGGGAGGTTGGAGTCTGTAGAGAAAGAGAGAGAGAGAGTTAGAAAGGTTTGGGTTGTCCGTAAATTGAATCACGTTCACTGGCATTCTTGTACATGTCCAGGTCAGAAATGTATTCGTTTCCCATTGCAGTGGAATCGGTGATTAACATTTCAATTAACCTCTTCTGACTTCAGTCAAACAACTACAAACATTTACCATCTTGATGGCAGCTATTCACCCAGCTTGCTGACTACCTGTGACATAAACGAAAAGAATTTATATTACAAGTTTCTCCCTTTCTACCTTTTTCTTTACTACTGTAACTTTGCCTGTCTATCTGTCTGTCTGTCTGTCTGTCTGTGTGTCCTCTGCATTTTTACATTTACCTATTTATCTATCTGCCTATGCATACACACACGTCTATACACATAGGCAAAGCATATTTATATACACACTACATATACCTATATTTAGACACTACACATACACCTATATGCACACACATACACATTCTACAAGCACGTATAGATGCACACATAGACCCACGCCTTTATAAAACGCACACACACGCACACATTTACAAAAACATACTCTCCACTCATGTACACACTCACCGAGACAACACCTGCACACACACTCACCGAGACAACACCTGCATACATACACACACACACACACACACACACACACATTAGAGTGTGTGAAAGCAGCAGACATACAATCACACGCTGTGAGTCAATGAAGAATGTTGTTCCTTTTATTTTCTTTCTTCACACACACACACACACACACGCACACACACGCACACACACACACACACACACACACACACACGCACGCACGCACGCACGCACGCACGCACGCACACACGTGCCTCCACATGTGTAAAGAAGGCTGGATCCCAAACGTAAAGCAGCATCACAACATTTTTGTAGCTGAAATCACAACATTCGGGGATTGTGTGTGTGTGTGTGTGAATGTAGTAGTAGTGGTAGCGGCAGCAGTGGTGGGGGTGGGAGCATGCGCTATAACAGCACACTCCTGCATCCACCATTTGTTGGTGGTTCCCTACCCCTGGAGAATGATACCTTTGCACCACTGAGGTGACAACCCTCCAACCCATGGGTCTGTTTGGGTAGTCGTTGCTGGTGGGAGGTTTTACGAGGTCAGAGTGCTGCAACTCCTACTTCAACCACTTTTAGTCCCCCTTTACGACATGCAGAGGGAACGTGGGGTCTATTCTTTGGCTTGCCGGTTCCCACATGGCACGGCTTTCATCAGGGGATTCTGAAAATGAGGCATTTTGAGATATGTGTCTGTGTATATATATATATATATATATATATACACAGGGTGTGGTGAATAAACTGTCATCTAATTTATGCAAAAATGAAAATAACACTGACATCTCATTTTAACAGATATATTTACCAAAATTACATAAAATTTTCTTGAAATACTAAAGAGTAAATTTATTCAATAAAATCGCCATTGGTTCCAACCACGGCCTCCAGATGACTTTGGCATCTCCTGCAACTTTTCTGGACAGGCTCCTTGTTTAAGTTGGTGAATACTGCCATAATCCTTGCCTTCAGTTCATCTTTGGTTCTACAAGGAGTTTTGTTGGTCTCTTGCTCAACTGTGCCCCACAAATAATAATCAAGGGGGTTGCGGTTTGGGCAGTTAGGTGGCCAGATAGGGGTGATGTGGTTGCAGAAATGGTCTGACAGCCATGACTGGGTCCTCCTGCTTGTGTGGCAGGGTGCCGAGTCCTGTTGCCAGGCACAGGGTCTAACAGCAGCCACCCTCAATGAGATTATTATTACCATCCACTTTTCTAAATGGAAATCTTAAGATGCTTATATATTTGACTCTGTGTCTGGCCATGTCCATCTCAAGCAGTGATTGATTTCTTCGACCAAATCAATATTTCAAAGGTTTAACTAATCTAAACAAAAATATTTAAACCTTCCTTTTTTTTTTTTATCTTTTACTTGTTTCAGTCATTAGATTGTAGTCATGCTGGAGCACACCTTGATGAATCTTAGAGAAATGAATTGACCCCAGAATTTATTTATTTTTTAAAAACCAGTTACTTGTTCTATCAGTCTCTATTGCTGAACCGCTCAGTTATGGGGATGTAAACACACCAACACCGGTTATCAAGCAGCAGGGGAGTCAAACACATACACACGCACGTGCGTGATGAGTATCTTCCAGTTTCTGTCTGCTGAGTCCACTGAGAAGGCTTTGGTTGGCCTGAGGCCAAACAGTAGAAGACACCTACCCAAGGGTGCCATGCAGTGGGACTGAAACTGGAACCACGTGGCTGGGAGGCAAACTTCTTACCGTACAGCCACACATTGCATCTATAAATATAAATATAAATATATAAATATTCGTCTAACTGTAGCAATACATCAACGATTGCCTTGTATCTAACTCCCCCCCCCCATGCTCTTTACATTCTAAATACTGATGATAGCTGTGTGAAGATAAACTAAAATAATGATGTCCGTTCATGTGATTAAATTCCCTCAGGCCATGTGACTCGATTTCTTGGAATTGTCTGAACAAGTCACTTAATTATTTCTAATTTCATGCTCAGTCACTGACCAAGATAATTTGGAGAAGTGGGTCATTCTTACATTGGACTTTCTTTGGTAGCATCTGTTTAAATGCAGAATTGCAAATATATATGACAGAAGAATCCTGTTCCTAACAACTACCACCACCACCACCACCATCACCACAGTATGTGTGTGTTGAACGTTTTGCTGCTAATACAAAGAATTGATTTGCAATAAGCTTCCTGAAGAACCTAATTTGACTGTCACCAGAATTAATCTGTTGATGGAGATAAAAGTTAATTTGTCACCTGCTCTATCTGGCAGCAATGTGTGCACGCATGCAAGCACACACACACACACACAGAGCAAGACAAATAAAGAAACAAATGGTTACTTGCTAATGGAATTGATTTTAATATTGACTTGTTTTTATATCTTTGTCTTCTTTTCATTATTATTATTATTATTATTATTATTATTGTGCTGGCAATGCTCAGGTTCCAACAGGTCTGCAAATCAATAAAATGTCTTTTGCCGTTTCTGACAAAACAAGCAAAAATGAACATTTGTCTGTTTTTGTTGTTGTGGTTGTTATTGTATGTGTGGGTGGGTGGACGGGAAAGTGTCTGTTGCTGTCCTTCAGTTCCAAACTCAAGTGTTGTCCCCAGAGGCTACTAAATCCCACCATTGTGACCTCATTGCTGCCGCCACTACCACCATGGCCACCACCACTATTTCCACTGTTCTCATCACAGGATACCACCACCACTTCCATTGAAATCTCTGTCCCACCAGCCGAGTCCTCTCTCTCTCTCTCTCTCTGCCACTGTCACAGATCTTTGGTGATTTAAGAACAGGAGAGACAGCACAATAAGGCAGTCCTGTCTTGTCTTGTTCTTCTGCTCTTCAACCTTAAACATGGGCAACAGAACAAGACAAGACAGGACAGAATAATAAGCAACAAAATGCCTGGAGAACAGACTCAAGTTCACTGGTGCAGGTGTGGCTGTGTGCTAAGAAGCTTGCTTCCCAGTCGTGTGGTTCTGGGTTCAGTTCCACTGTGTGGCACCTTGGGCAAGTGTCTTTTACTATAGCCTGGGGTCGACCAAAGAAGCCTGTTGTGTGTGTGTCTTTGTGTCTGTCGTCCCTCCCCAATGCTTGCCAACCAGTGTTAGGGTGGAGTTTGCCACCATAACATGGCAGTCCTGGTTTAGGATGAATGTTGCTGTAATTTAGCCCCAGGAAACATCGTCTCCAGCTGGCTATACAACACGCTCGGTGTCCTTATATTTTCGAACAAGGGAATCGAGCACCCCCACTCAGCTCAAAACAATATCCAGAAATTGCGATCTCCAGGTTATTTCCGTTCATTCGTCCTAAACCAGGACTGCCATGTTATGTTGGCAAACAATCTTTGCCCCAAAGCACTGTGGCTGAATATCTCTCGGGAGACTCAAGAATAGTGATTTTCAGTGTTAGGGTGTTTGCACCCCTTTAACTTCAACAAATGAGATTGGGAGATTAAGTGCCGGGTTTAATAAAAATATAAGGACTTGGGCTGATACATTAATGTCCTTCTTTTTGCCTCTCCTTCTAGATTCATGCTTTTTCTTTTTAAAGACAATACTCTATGATTAAAAGTGAATTTGACTGCCATTTCTTGCATGCCAAACAACCAGATAGAGGCTTCTATGTCAGCTCATGGGAAGAGCTTCGGAGGGGGAGGGGGAGAGTGTTGGGTGGGGGTTACATCAGAAAAGTTGGAGGAGGACAAGGAGGTGCTCCATGCCCCCACCCTCCCTTTTTGCTGCTACCACCACCACCACTACCACCAGTTGTGAGAAGTGTTGTTGGTATTTGAGGTTACCTGGTCGGTTGGAGTTGAGAAGACATGAAGATATTTGCCTTGGAGACAGGAGGTGGTGGTGGTGGTGGTGGTAGTGGTTGGTGGCAGTTGGTGGTGGTGGTCATAGTATTGCTCTGCAAACAAATCTAGGGTGGTGTTCTTGATTCTTGTTTGTTTATTCTTGTGAAATTAGCTGTCACTCACTCAAAACTTCAACCCTGAAATGAATCTATCTTTGCAGTTTCTTACCTTCTTGATATTTCTTTTCATTTTCCCCTCCAAATTAATTCAGATCTTTTAACACTTTCCCCCCATTTTCCACGTCACATGTTTTGCATTTCCATTTTTTTTTGCTTTTATTTCTATTCTCCCCATCGTTTCCTAGATTTCTCCTTTTATTTTCTCTTTCTGCTTAACCCCTCTTTCTCTTTTTCCCCCCTAATTCTTATTTCATTGTCTCCTGTTTCTTTTAGTTTTCTGACTCTTGAAGCTCTCTTAAAAATCATTGAGTGTTTCATTAGAAATGAAATCGCCAACTGGGTAAGGATTTGAACTCTAAGCTCATATAATGCCTCAAGTATAAATCTACTCTAGCTGTTTGGGGTGTGTGTGTGTGTGGTGTTGTTGTCACCGAGTGAACATATATTCAAAGGGAATCTAGCCATGACCATCATGTTTACCAAAGGTTACATTATTCATTAAGTCCATGGTTGGGTATGATTTGAAAGAGACTTGGCTGGTATTTCTAGCAAGTTGCATGACCACATAGAGGCTCTCTCATAGGGTTGCGCTTATGATGTTGTTGTTTAGTCCTAGGTCATCCTAGATTCTGTAGTTCAAGGGCATTCCACTCATGACCAGTCCATCTAGCACAACATTATCCAGTATGTCCTTCCTTGATTTGAGGGTAATTAAGGGCAAATTCATTGAGTATTTTTATGCTCTTCAGGTCACTCAGTTGTTGAGGCAGGCACCAGATCTTCTGATAGTGTTACTTGCTTTAAATTGTTATCTAATCTAAGAGAGAAACATTCTTCCTACCATCTGTTGAATCATGAAGCTGGAGCTAAATCTCAGCTTTGACTCTGTGTGTAGGTGTGTGTGTGTGTGTGTGTATTCAACCCTTTTATTACAATTTTTCTCTTAAAATACATTAATTTTGAAAATGATGAAGAATTTAGTAAAATGACTGTCATTACTAACATTATTTACATATGACCCTGGGCATATGGCGTGATGGGTTAAGAGCCATGGCTACGGTCTCACTTGGCTTGCTGGGTCTTCTCAAGCACAGCATGTCTGCAAAGGTCTCGCCCACTGGTCATTGCCTCAGTAATAATAAGAGTAATAAAATATTGTTTCTTTCCAAAACGGGTGACACTATAATAATGTGAGGATGTGGTATTCATACCTTTCCTAAATCTACTGACAAAAAAGAAACAGAGGCCATTGCAACCCACCATGGAAACCATGTTTACCAAGAAACCCTTTGCTATACAGAACTGTTTACTTACAAGTGTTCTCTCTTACACACACACACACACACACACACACACCCATCTCTCTTTCTCTCTCCCTCCGCCTGTCTGGCTCATACACACACACACACTTGCCACTGTCTGAATTCCAACAAGGGAGTCTTTATTACTACACTGGAGCCAGAGTCTGGCTCCCTGTTGCCAAGGAAACATACACACGCAAGACATAGATGCATTGATATAAGCACAACACACACACACACACACGTATAAATATGAAGGAAATGCCAAAATGGAGGCCAGAGAACTGCACAGTTTCAAAACACTTAAAGTGTCACTGACAAATCTGTTTTCTTTTTTCAGACATACAAGTGTAAGAGGGGGTGGAAATAGGGGGTGGGGTAGATGAGTTAATGAGGCTCTATGTAAGGGTGCAATATCTTTCAAACATCTAATGTAATAAATGTTTTTGTTGAGATTAGCCCCGTGTGGTGGACTGAAATGTTGTTGGTTCTGCGGGGTCATGGCTGCTGAAAAGGGGTCACACTTCACTTTATCGGCTCACTTGCCTCTATTTTGGGCTCGCTTTAACAGACTCTGTGTCTTCTGTGTGTGTGTGTGTGTGTATCAATGTTTACATATACATTTGAGATCATGTGATATCTAATGCCTCTATACTAATATGCATGTGTAATGT
The DNA here is from genome assembly GCF_046866305.1 of Octopus bimaculoides. Taxonomy (NCBI): domain Eukaryota; kingdom Metazoa; phylum Mollusca; class Cephalopoda; order Octopoda; family Octopodidae; genus Octopus; species Octopus bimaculoides. The sequence continues at coordinate 1,080,174 of NC_142936.1, forward strand.
GTCTACACCCACACTTACATATATAATAAGTACCTACCTACATTTTATATATGTAGATGTATGCAGGAGTGTAACTGAGTCATAAACTTTGCAGTTATAAAACCTGTGGGTTCAGTCCCAGATTTTGCATCTTACACTAGTGTCTACCACTTCCATGGGTTGGGTCAACCCAATCCAAGGAAGTATGACAGAACATTATGGAAGGTCGTTGGCTGTCAATCAGCAATGTCTGTGCATGTGTCTCTGGATAGTATGAAATCAGGGATTATTTACATTATTTACATTTGACGGATATTTGTCCTCATTTTGTTTGTTGTTAACACAACGTTTCGGCTGATACACCCTCCAGATCTCCCTCAATGCCATAGCAACCAAGGCAGGCAGGTGCAGCCCACCCCAACCTTTGGGATGGCTGGTGCCCATTCTCCTTTGCTATCGAGAGGCTTTTTTGGAGCTGGGTTTTCTATGGGGAGCATGCTCTTGCTTACCCCCAACCCCAGTTTCTAGGCATGAGTGGTCCCGAGACCAAGGCCTCTACCACGATTTTTAAGAAATGTGGTGGAAAACTAACTCAGAAAGGTAGGGACACTACTCCCTGAGACCCCTTTTGGAGCCCCCCCCCACCTACATTTGACGATGGGTTCTAATTGAGGCCCAGAACCAGTGATTGTGTAAACATTGGTTAGTTGATGCCATCAACCTCAATAGGTAACTGGTACTTTATTTCATCGATGCCCAAAGAATAAAAAGATTAAGGTTATCTTAATGGGATTTGAACTCTGAATGTAAAAAGGAAATCTCTTTAATGATTCAGCTAATCCTCATTTTACATTTCGATCCCTGGTTTCCCATCCATGCAAGAAGTGCAAAACATTGTTCTAACTGGTTCCTCAAACATATTGAGAAGAGCTTTGCTGCTGTGAGGACAATTTTAACCCATGGAAAGTTTTTCTTTGTTTTCTTTCACATAACTTTGTAAACAAACAATCTGGTGTGTTTATTTGACTTGTGAATGTATACAGTGAGTTTTTTTGCCCTAGGTGTCAGGAAGGCACCCAGCAAGAAATAGACTAATTTGAAAAAAGAAAAATCCATGATGATAATGATGATGATGGCTACAAGTTTTGGCACAAGGCCAGCAATTTTGGGGTAAGGGGTCAGTTGATACTCTTGACCCCAGTACTTGACTGATACTTTACTGACCCTGAAAGAATGAAAGGCAAAGTCAACCTTAGTGGCATTTGAACTCACAACATAACAGTGGAAGAAATATTGCTAAGCATCTTGTCTGCTGTGCTAACGATTCTATCAGCTCCATGCCTTTGTCATGATAATAATAATGTTTCAAAATTTGGCACAAAGCCAGCAATTTTGAGGGGAAGAGGCACATGACCCCCCTCCCCCGTAACTTGATTGGTTACTTTATCATCTCCCCTCCTCTACCTGAAAGAAAATGAAATGTAGAATCGACCTATAATAATAATAAGGATGATGAAAGAAATGTATGTAGAAGTAAAAATAATTTGACCTAACACCTGGTTTCTGTTCAAAGCCGTCCTCTCTGGTGATTGAACCTGTAATGCGTTTTATAAGATTGTTGTTATTGGTTGGTCTTGTTACCAAGGAAGGAGAAAAAGAAAGGAGAAAAAGACAAGAAACCATTTAAAGATCAATGACATGGGAATCCTTGGAATGTTTAACAAGTTACATGACATGTTGGAATGGTTTATTTATCAAGGAAAGATGTTGTTGTTGATGTCTGCATGGCTGCTGGTCTCCTGACAGACATTAACATCTTATTCTTTCTCCAAAATAAGACAACCATCTAAAACGTGTGTGTGTGGAGGGTGGGGTGGGGTGCTGATTGCAGGATTAACCTGTGGAATGTCTTCTTCTTCACTGATAGCAGCTGATTCACATCAAATAGTAGATGACCCACTCGACTGCTGTCTGTGTAATATTGTTTATAGACGAAGGGATGATACTACAATAAACGTAGCGTATTAATGTCCAAACCCTGCTGTATGACGAGGAATCTTATGGTAGAGAATCCTCCGCATGCATTCTGGAAGAGCGCCATTTCTCTCCTCTCACAGTTCCTGTCGTTCTGCTAATAGATCTGGCAAGGGAGATAACCTTATCATCATTTAATGCCCACTTTCCATGCTGGCATGGGTTGGATGGTTTGACTGAGGTCTGGAAAGCCAGCAGCTGCACCAGGCTCCAATCTGATCTGGCAATTTTTCTACAGCTAGACACCCTTCCTAATGCTAACCACTCCAAGAGTGTAGTGGGTGTATTTTACATGCCACTGGCACAGGAGTCAGTCAAGTGTGACAGAGAAAATGGACATTAAAAGATAATTTGCTAAATCTGGATAAGTTAAGATTCTCAGAACAAAGAACTCAACCGATTCACACGTTACAAATACAACCTGTAAGTGGAACAGTAAAAATATGCAAGACGTTTCTTAAGTTTAAAATGAGACTTTGCTTTAGTTATCAACATTCCAATGATGGAGTTTTGTATCTTTGTAAGAAACCAGCTCCTTCTTCGGAGGAAGAATTTAATTGATTAAAAACAGAAGAGAATATACATGTGTACATGCGTGTGTGCATGCGTGCTTATGTATATTTCAATGTATTTGTTTTGTGTCTTGTCTGATTTCAGTTAAACTGGAAGAGTGGTGGTGGAGTGGGGTGCGGCAGTGGTGGAATGGTAATGATTAGGAACAATTCTAAAGGAATAGTCTCTTGCTTTAGTTGATGCCATAGAAATAGATTGGCCTTCATTTAAATCTTCTTCATTCTCTCCCTCTCTCTCTTTTTCTCTCTCTCTCTTATCTGCTGTACAGTTATTGAGTTTTCAAGTCAAATTATGTAAAATTGTTCTTCTGTTACTTAAATATTAAAAAGTCTTGTATTAATCCTCTGCTCCCCCCCATTCCAACCTGCCCCCCCCCCCCCCCCCCGCCCATACCACACACTCGCTCTACAGTTTCCAGTCTTGTTAACATTAGTGAAACAGCTGTTTAGCATTGTGTTTATATGATGAACAGCTAAAAATAGTTATCAATTGTACTGTTTGTTAGGGGCGGGGCTGTAAGTAAGAATATGGTGGTGGCAACGGTGGTGGTTGTGTTTCTTGGGGTCGTGTGTGTCTGTGTAAGCTAAGCAACTTTTTCTATCAATGAAAAGGAGTTAAATATTTTCCCAAAACAAGAAAATTGTGACAAAAAAAAGAAACAAAAAAACATTATTAATGAAGGGATATTTAGCCATTTGGGTCTTCTCTGGTTATAACATTTTTAATTAAGGTCTTTGCTACATATACTAATTGTCTTAGTTGTAGGGGTTCTTCTGACATAGGATCTTTATTACATTCAATACTTATATAAAAAGCACCTGTGCTGGGACCACATAAAAAGCATCCAGTACACTGTGTAAAGTGGTTGGCATTAAGAAAGGGGCCTCCAGCCATTGAGCCCTTGTGAAAACAGACAATTAGAGCCTAGTGCAGCTTGCTAGCTCCTGTCAAATCATCCAACATGTGGTCAGCATGAAAAGTGGATGTTAAATGATGAGGATGAATGTGATAGGGTCCTCCAACGTGCTTAGTTGTGGCCTTTACAATAATTAGTTTTGGGGTTTTCTCTAGCCCTTTGACTTGCCAATTAGCTTTTCTAAATGCAATATTGTCACTGTTTTACGTTCTCAGATGTTGCCTTATCACCACAGAACTAGTCTTTTAGGCCCTAACACGTCCTAGTAACAGAAACATCCTATCTTCTAATGCATTGTCTAGACATAGACAGTCTTCTCCAATCCTGGCTGAATTTGAACTCGGAATGTAAAGACAGATGAAATGCCACTAAGCATTTCGCCTGGCGTGCTAACGACTCTGCAGTTCAGCAAAGAAACAAAAACAATAAACGATAGACTATGTACCAAGCTAAGAAAAAATAGGGGCTGACGTTGATCCATTCAGCTAAAGTTCTTCAAGGTGCTGCCCCAGCATGGCTGCGGCCTAATGACTGAAACAAGTGAAAAAAAATTCTAATAATTTTTTTTTGTTAATGAAACATGTAAATTGGTGTAAGTAAAACCCTTATAAACGATCTCTCAACTTTTATTATGTGTGTGTGTGTGTGTGTGATCTGGTGTTGCTTTGTTTGTGTCCCTGTAATTTAGCAGTTTGGCCTAACGACCCTAATAGCATAAGCATCAAACTTGATGATTCAAAATAAACCATTTCTTGAAATAAGAACTGGTTTATTTAGATCACCAACTAAACTTTCCAGTGCCCCAGCATGGCCACAATTGAAAGATTGAAATAATAAAAGTAAGAACAAACAGAAAAAAACCCCAAACAAATGTGTTTGTGTTTGTACTCAGTTTTTGAAGTGAACGCCTCCTAGCAGTTTGCCAAAGATGGATTAATAGGAATCCCCCTTTAGCATATTATGGATCGATTAGCATAATACGTAGAAATGATGTGTGTCTGTCTGTCTGTCTCCCTCTCTCTTTCTATGAATGTATCAATTTTTTTCTATGTCTGTGTATCTTATCTTATCTAATCTAATGTGGCTGTTTGCATGCATGCCTGCGCTCTCTTTTGTTGTACTGATGGTAAAACGCTGGTCTACTTCATTCACATTTTGTTGCTGTTGTTGTTTGCTCTGTAACTGCTGGCTCACTTTTATGAAATTGCTGACCTATTTCTGTGAATGGTTGCCTCACAACAACAACAACAACAACAACAACAACAACTAGAGTGCTTCAGCAGCGGTGATGCTATCTAATCTGGATCTGCTAAGCAAATGATTAGAATGATGATGATGACACACACACGCACACGTACACAAGTATGCATGCATACACACATGCTCACAAACACAAACTTACATATGTGTATGCATGAATGTGTGTATGTGTGTGTATATATATATATATGAATATCCATCTCTCTCTCTCTCTATGTATGTGTGTGTGTGTGTGTGTGTGTGTGTGTATATATATATATATATAGATATAGCCACAACCATTGTTTTAGCCACCATTTTTCCATGCTTCCACAAATCAGACAGAATTTAATTTGCCAGATTTTCAATGGGTGGATGCTCTTCCTGTTGTCAACCCTTATCATCTGTTTATAAATTGGTTGATATTTCCTCATATCCAGACATGTTTTCATAGAAGATTGGTAATAAATGACTCTTCTTGTGTAATGGTGATGCTTGCTTGCATCTCTTACAGAATGTCTAAACAAGCAAAACATACACACACACTATTTCCTATCAGTCTTCTCTGGCGGAAAAAGCAGGAATAATTTATGCAAATTCAAACATTGTGGTAATGTTGGCACAAATATATTTTAATACCTGAAAAACCTTATTGTTGGCCAGTCAATTATTTGGTGTCAGGCCTGTAGAAGTAATGGAACTTGTTTGTCAGGCAGATAGACTGAGGCTGTAAATGATGAAATGAGCCGTTTTGCTCACAGTAGCAACAGTTTGTCGAATAAGATTAGTTACTAAGCCAGAAACATGGCAGCATATATCTACACATATACACAAATGTGTCTGCAAGTATGTGTATATGTACATCTGTTAGTGCCATGTATTTATGTATACCTATTAATACATTCAGCTGATTGAATGGACTGGAGCAACATAAAATAAAGTGTCTTGCTCAAGGACACAATGTACCAGCGGGAATTGAACTCTCAACCTTACAATCAAGAGTCAAATGCCCGAACCATTAACCACTCTTTTTTAGAGTGGTGTCATCAAACAACACATTTGCTCTGTTACGCACACGCACACACGCGCACACACACACACACACACACACACACACAGTTCTGCATGTCCAGAGTTACATAATACTTGTAAAGCTGTCCGCATTTCCTGTGATTCGTGTAAGTTTGATATTCCATACATTGTGCACCAACTGGCCTGCAGTTTATTGATGCTGGTGTTGGTTGCTATGGTCACAAATGGTTCCTGATTAGATCATATTAGATTAAAAATCACTTCCATTGAAGACGTCTCCAGACCAGCGCTCACTCACGTCTCCAAACACTGAAGCATTTACCAACGTTGACAAGCTTTCACTTTCATCCTTTTGTCTGCTTTGTTTGATTAATTTTTTGTTATGTTTTTGTATTGTTTGTGCTGGGAATTGCCAAGTGTGTGTGTGGGTGTGTGTGGGTGTGGGGGGGGTGTATTTCCCAATAACCTGGTTTTGAGTTCAGTTCCACCACATGGAACCTTGAGCAAGTGCTGACTTTTATAGACCTGGGTCGATCAAAACCTTCTGAGTGGATTTGGTGGGTGGAAATTAAAAGAATCCTGTTGTGTGTGTGTCTGTGTGTGTGTGTGTGTGTGTGTGTGTGTGTGTGTGTGTGTGTGTGTGTGTGTATGTTTGCTTGCCTTCACATTGTGTGATAGTTGTTAACAAATGTCGTTGTCATGCAAGCTGTATCCTTCATTTCCAATCTTCTGTGAAAACATGTCTGGCCATGGGGCAAATATTACCTTAGTTAGAAACAGGTGAGGGTTGGTGACAGGAAGGGTATCCAACTGTAGAAAATCTGCCTCAACAAAATTCCTCCTGACCCATGCAAGCCTGGGGAAATGCATGTTAAACCAATGATGATGATTAGTCTGAAGGAGGAGTTTGACAGTTTTCAAGTCTTCTTGTTCGGTGAATTAGTGAGATTTCTTCTGTTGATGGTTGAGGAATGGTAACGTTGGCAGAGAGATTGAATTCCAGAAGTGTGTAGAGTTCCAACAATGGATTTACAATGAAGCATCTGTACTGGTGCCATACTGGTTCCACATATAAAGTGCTGGTGCCACATATAAAGCACTCAATACACTCTGTAAAGTGGTTGGCATCCAGCCATATGAACCTTGTCAAAACAGGCAATTGGTACCTGGTGCAGCTCTCCAGCCTTGCCATTTCCTGTCAAACTGTCCACCTCATGCCAGGATGGAAACTGGATGTAGAATTATGATGATGATATGAAACAGTTTGAGAGCCACTGATATACCAAAAATGGGTTGTTCCATCATTGGTTTGGTGCTGATGGAGAAATGGTTATAATGGTTTGGTTCTCAGTGAGAGAGTTGTGTTTTCGAGGAGGGAATTTCATTTTATATTGCCTTGGTTCACTCACATCTGAGGAATAGATACCAGGTTCTTTGGGGATATTTGCTGGAATTGACTGGTATCCTAACCCCCAAGAGACAGATTTATCTCTCATCAGCTAAATCCTGTAAAACTGCTATACATCAGCTCTTTAATGTTTAAGCAGTGTGTGTGTGTGTTGTTTGTTTCATTTACTTTTAATGACTATTACATTAGCTTGGATTGTTGCCATTAATTAGTTGCTAATGAGGCTTGAAATTCCTGAAGAGGATTGTCAGACATTATGATGAAGTAACTATAGCAACAACAATGACAACAACTAAATGTCATTGACCAAAGATGGCAAACTTTGATAAAATTTTTTGGTGAGATTTCTTGATAATCTCTGACTAATGATGCTAGAACTTGGTCAGCATTGATAGTACTATCATTGGTTATGCTGATGATGATGATGTTAGTAGAATTAGTAGCTGTATCATCCAATTAGTCAACCAATTAGTGTCACTGTGGTAAATGTTTTCCAAATGACACTTGGATGTCTAATAGTTATCAGATGAAAAATATTCCTGTTGAAATGTTTAGCAACTTAGCACCTCCACCCGTTGCCCACCCTGAGTCACACTCTACAAACCTAACGTGCGACATTCGTTGTAAGTTGTTTTATTGCAGTTTATTACAAATCTAACAAAAATACTTTCGTTTATAAACGCAGAAGAATAAAAAACAAAAACAAAGTTGAGCCAATCATTGAGCAAAATGTCTAGTTCTGGATGCACAGAGATATAATGGGCTACTCGTTCCACTATATATATATATATATATATATATATATATATAGTGCTGGTGCCATGTAAAAAGCATTCAGTACACTCTGTAAAGTGATTGGTATTAGGAAGGGCATCCGAACGTGGTCAATGCCAGTGCCCCCTGACTGGCTCCCATGCCGGTGGCACGTAAAAAGCACCATCTGAACATGATCGATGTCAGGGCCCTCTGGCTGGCTCCTGTGCCGGTGGCACGTAAAAAGCACCATCCGAATGTGGCTGATGCCAGTACCTACTGACTGGCTCCTGTGCCGGTGGCACGTAAATAGCACCCACTATACTCTCGGAGTGGTTGGCATTAGGAAAGGCCTCCAGATCAGATTAAAGCCTGGTACAGCCGCTGGCTTTCCAGACCTCAGTCAAACCATCCAACCCATGCCAACATGGAAAACGGATGTTAAACGTTGATGATGATGATGATCTGTAGAAACCATGCCAAAACAGACAGTTGGAAGCTGGCCATCTACTGTCAAACCATCCAGCTCATGCCAGCATGGAAAAATATATGTTAAATGATGTCTATTTGTTTAGTTGTGTGTGTGTGTACTTTGCCATGCTATTCAACATTATCAACACACCCCACCGTATTACTGGTACACTATCTCACACTATAGGCTCCAGTCTGCTATCTTGCATCAGACTCTATCATGTGTCAAATTGCTTTGTTTACAGTTTGTCGTGTCAAACTACAAACGAACTCTACGTGGTCAGTCAGCTTGCTAGATATAGAGCCAAACCTCCCTCACAAAAAGGAAGAACATATTGAGCTAGAGGGTCATGGCTGGAATGCCTTTAATCTATTGAATCAGTGCTAAGCTGTGGCTGAAAGAATTCTCACCCTTCTGTTTTAAAAGAGAGGAAGAACACAGACAGTATTGGTTCCAGGTATACAAAAAGACTGGGTGGTCTTAACTGGAAGTACCTTTGATCCTGGGTCTGCTTGATCAAGGCTGACTTGGGGGTTAAACTATAATAACATGGTCTACTTCTCAAGTTCCACCCCTATATATGCAGTCACCAGATTGTACAGGAAGGGGGCCTCATATCTACCCTCTTCTCCCTTCCCACCCACCCCCACTGTTTCACACAGATCACATAACACTTTGACACCATGGTTAGGTAAACTGACAAAGTAAACAGTAACACCTGAGGAAACCTGTAATGATCTGTTTTTGACAATTAATGAGTTTAAACAGCTGGGTGAAATGCGGTAACATCGAACATCGAAGTAAATTGGTTAAAGAAGTACTTGTAGTGAGATTTGAACCAGTGGCTGAACTATTCATTCCCATATCTGAAAGGTTGTTTCAGTTTTACAGTGCAAAGCGATGAACATGAGACATGGACGTTATCAAGTTGTTTTGCATCATAAACAGTGACAGGAAATATGTCCTGTGACCTATTGGTTCCTTGGCCACTTAACATCATCATCATCATCATCATCATCATCACCATCGTTTAACATCCATTTTCCACGCTGGCATGGGTTGAGCGGTTTGACTGAGGTCTGGAAAGCCAGCAGTTACACCTGGCTCCAATCTGATCTGGCAGTGTTTCTACAACTGGATGCCCTTCCTGATGCCAACCACTCTGAGAGTATAGTGGGTGCTTTTTACGTGCTACCGGCACAAGGGCCAGTCAGGCGGTACTGGCAACGACCGCGCTCAAAAGGTGTTTTTTTACCTGCTACCTGCAAAGGAACCAGTCCAGCGGCACTGGCAACGACCACGCTCGAATGTTGTTTTTTATGTGCCAATAATGCGACGCTGGCAACGATCATGCTTGAATGGTGCTTTTTATGTGCCACTGGCACGGAAGCCAATCAGCAGCCCTGGCAACGACCACGCTTGGATGGTGCTTTTAACATTCCACTGGCACGAGTACTCACATATTGAGTCCAGTACATAGAACCATAAACAAATACAAAGCTCTATCTACACGTGTACACACACATACACACACATTTATTGCAACAGATGCAATGATGGTGTTGGTGAGTCAACCAATTTTTATGTAGGTACTTGAGAAATCTGGTATTTGATTTCAAACTTGTTTTATTTATCCGTACTTTCCATGAACTCTTCAATACCATCAAAGCAAAACATGTTCGAACATGAACTGAACATACCAGAAGTGTATAAAAGTGGCCAATTATAAGAGTTGCATAGGATTTTTATCAAACAATGTTGTTGTTTAATGCAGTTAGTTGGATACCAATGTCAAGTGGGATGAAGTAGGCCAATGCGTGTAGAGAGTTTACGTTGAGAAACTGGTCAAAACAGATCCAATTTTCCAGTTGTATTGTGTATGCGTGCGTGCGTGTGTGTGTGTGTAACTGGTGACTGTTACACTTTCTTGACATGCGGTGACAAATTGTATGTGACAGGGGAGGGGGTAAGTATTGTGACTGCCTGGGCAGTTATTCTCTCAACTGCCCAGTCCATCTATGTAGTGTGGTGGTGATGGAGGTGGATAAGGTAGAGAGAGTCCGAGTGCAATATTTGCCATGGTGGTCTGTTGGGTATCTGATGTTGTGGTCAGTGTGGTGAGTGATACTGTCTAATGTATCCTGCTGTTTTTGTTTTTGAGATGGTAAAGTGATTTGAGAGAGATTTGGCTGCTATTATTAGCAAGTTGAGTAAGCAGTAGGGACTTCCTTCTTTGGTTCATGAATTGCTGTTGTAAAAACAGCCGAGTTGCCATTGAAGTTGACAAGCAAGGACTAGCAAGGTTTGTATGTTACAGCCAAATATCTAAGCAAGATGGTTGCCTTGGCTTCTGTTGGCATTTGTATTTTGTATTTGGAGTCATGAAGAAGAAGAAGAATGCCCAGCTGTAAAAATATTTGCTTAAACAACATGTGAAGCCCCAAATTTTCAAAATCCCACCTATTTGATAGCGAGAGAGAGAGAGAGAGAGAGAGAGAGAGAGAGAGAAAGAGAGAGAGCATTGAATCACTGTTTATTAAATCAGTTCAAAGTAATGGTACCTTTGGATTTTCTCTGACAGTGAACTTGTCAACTGTGTGTGTGTGTGTGAAAGGTAAGTCCTCATCTCGACACAGACTGACTCCTTCTCATTGAAACCTCTCTGAGATAGATAAGTGACAGCTACAAGAATTATTTAAAAGGAACATAGCATTAATATAACTTTTGGCCTTCTGTTTATGTTCCTTTTTAACCCTCCTCCTCCTCCTGCAGGAATCAGATATATCCTCTCAAGATCCCATTACCCTCAGTTTTATAAATCAATCTATCATTTGTAGAAGAATGTCATTTTGTGTTGGAATACATCATGTTTATTGAGGCAGTGTGGCAGTGTGACTTGCAGAAATACCAATTCCATTTTCTGGTAGACCTTTAACATCATTACTGGAATAACCATGAAATTCAATTTTGCAGCAATTGGCTAATCACAGGAACCTGATTTCTTTTTGCATGTTTATTTATGCATTTTATCAGATTTGTCTAAATTTTGCAGATCATTCAATCCTTGATAACATGGTAACCTACTTAAAATAATTAATTAGCTTAAGGTTAATATGCTGAACCACTAATTACCTGAGCAAGAATTCAAGCCTGTATTGTGCAAGACTAGTTATATCTCTCTCGTATCATGGATGAAGAGTTATCTCTAGGTGGGACTTGTATATCTGCAAAAGAATGGTTTCACCAAGATTTTAATATCTAATTATGCAACAACTAACTTCCTTATGCTAGTATGAAAAAGAAAATAGGGAGGCAGGGGTGGTGGTGGTGGTTTCCCTTTCCCTAATTCTGTTCTCATATTTTTTCTCAGCATTCTTACTCTAGAAGCAGTCATGCATTTAGGTTTCAGAATCCATAGGAACATGTGTATCTTTTTATCTTTTACTTGTTTCAGTCATTAGATTGCGGCCATGCTGGGGCACCACATTGAAGAATTTTAGGCAAAACAAACTGACCCCTGTTCTTATTTTTATTTTAAGCTTGCGACTTATCTTACTGATAAAAAAAAAAAAAAAATTGTAGGATTTTTTCCTGACTTCTGCCCAGATGTTGGCTACCCTCTACCCAAGGCTCACACTTGAAGCTATTTGTTTACTCTGGCTCCCTGACATTTTGGTGACAGCCACCTCCTGCTCTGTTGGAATGCTGAATAAATTCTTTGGAATTAAATGTGTTTGGTCATCTCTGTTCTAACACGAAACCTCTGGCTTTACTTTCCAATTCCCTTCCCAAAATGTAATGTTCTGCTGTCAGTGCGGGCAAACTGCTTAATGGCATTTTGTCTGTCTGTGTGTTTTGAGTTCAAATTCCACTGAGGTTGACTTTACCTTTCATCCTTTCAGGTCTGGTAAAATAAAGAACCAGTGAAACACTGGGGTCGATGTAATCAACTCCCCCTCCCCCCATCCCTTTGCAGTTGATTGTGTAGACATTAGCAAAATGCTGAAATGAAATAAAAATCATTTTGCAGAAAATTAAGGGTGTCAATGCCCTGAGAAAAATCTTCATTTTTCTCTCTTTCCCTCCTCCTCCTACTCCTCCTGTGGCAATCTCTGCAACCCTCTTTAAACCATTCCAAGTACCCCCCTCCTCTCACTGCATAACTTCTACTCTCATTCAACTTTCTCCTCTCCCCATGCCTCCTGTTTGGCTACCCTCTACCCAAGGCTCACACTTGAAGCTATTTGTTTACTCTGGCTCCCTGACATTTTGGGGACAGCCACCTCCTCCTCCTCCTCCTCCTCCTCCTCCTCCTCCTCCTCCTCCTCCTCCTCCTCCTCCTCCGTTGGAATGCTGAATAAATTCTTTGGAAGTTGTTTAATCCTGGGCCATCGTTCACCAAGCAGATCTACAATCAAAAGCATTCCAAAATCGACCATCTTGCCTGTATATCAGTAGGGTGTGATTTATGGGAGTGCTGACTGCTGTTTCTAGCACAAGTGATCCCATAGAGGCACCTTTGATGGTTGTTGTGATGATGGTAATGATGATGATAGTGTTGGGAGTTGGGGTGTCAGTGATGTTGTTGTGATCCTTCCACTTTTGTTTTTCAATGTAGTCTCTGTGATTCTAGGACAATTTAAGTGGGTGGAGGGGACAGGGGGAGGGTTAGGGCTTAAGAACTGGTAATGTAACCATAGCAATGGTAGGAGATGGTGCAGTGGCAGTCTATACAGAAATAGTGTATAGGTGGTGGTGGTGGTGGGAAGTGTTTGTTATATATTTACTATTTATAGTGGGAAAGGGGCCGTTATATAATGCTGTTATATTAAACATGTTAGGGCGTCTCTTAATGTTTGGATTTCAGAGGAAAGGGGAATTCTCACACTTTGTCAGTGTGTGAGGGGAAGGAGGAGTGCTATGAATTTAGTTTGGAAAGAAAAACATTGAAGGCAGCGAAATTGGTAGAAAATCAGTTTTGGCTCTGTGTGCTTCAGGTTCAAACCCCATCAGTGAACTTTGTCTTTTATCGTTCAATATATAGATTGGTAGGGGTTGGTTAGCAGGTAGGTGATTAGATAGGTAGGTAGGTAGATCTTTTAAAAGAAGCAGCTTATTACAATATTGCAAGACAGAAATATGAATCTCTATTCTCTCTTTCTGTCTCTCTCTCTCTCTCTCCCTCTCTTTCTCCTCTTCTCTCTTTGTCTTTGATAAACACAAATGAATTTCTAAACATGATTGTTAAAAACTTGGTTAAATTATAAAGATATCACCTTCGAAAACTAAAAATTTCTTATTTTCAATAGTTGTGTCTTAATAATTTAACTAAATGCTTTTAGTCAGTGCTATGGACTAACACTCTCCCCTCTAAATTACTGGCCTTCTGCCTAAATCAGAGACCATCCACCTCCTCCTCCTCCTCCTCCTCCTCCTCCTCCTCCTCCTCCTCCTCCTCCTCCTCCTCCTCCTCCTCCTCCTCCTCCTCCTCCTCCTCCTCCTCCTCCTCCTTCTCCTCCTCATTTCGCCTGTCGCTATGTTCTGAGTTCAAATTCTGTTGAGGTCGACTTTGTCTTTCATCCCTTCGAGGTTGATGAAACAAGTACCAGTTGAACACTGGGGGGGGGGGGTCGATAGAATCAACTCATCCCCTCCCCCAAAATGGCTGCCCTTGTGGAAAAATTTAAAACTATTATTATTTCCGTATTTTTCAGAAATTGCTTGTGACTCGATTTCCAGAGAGCTCCTGGTTGGACGACAATGGTGTTGAGGAGACAAGCAACAGTAGTTCAAGCTCGACAGCTACTCAATGCCATTGCGTATATCAAGCAACAGAAACAAATCCCCAACTTGGAGCGCATCACGCGCTACATGCAGCGAGAACACAAAGTTCCTCCCTCCGAAACCCACAAGCAGCTGCAGAATGCAGTCAAAGACAACTTCATCTTTTCTTACACTGCCATTGGCAACAAAGGTTCCAAGACTGGGATGGAACAGAAAGGATACAAGATTTCTGATGAAAGTGAGCTGGTAAGGAATCTTTGTTTTACAATCTCTTTTCCCCTACAAAACTGCTGAGCCGGCAGAACGGTTAGCACGTTGGATGGAATGCTTCCTGGCAGTTCTTCTGACTTTATGTTCTGAGTTTAAAAATCCGTTGAGATCAACTTTACCTTTCATCCTTTCGGGGTTGATAAAATATCAGTCGAGGACTGAGGTCAATATAACTGATTAGCCTCTTGACCCCAAATTTCAGGCCTTTTGTGCCTCTAGCTTGAATGGACGCTGTATCGTTGTTGTAGGTGGGGCCTACAACAGAGTATAAAAACTCTGACACTGGTCCCTGTTTCTAGAGGCTGTTAGGGGCTGTTAGGGTGTGATGGTCACATTACGGACACAAACGTAAGCAACCACTTACAGTGCTAATTTCAATTGTTCTTGTGGAAAACCATTCCACAATGGGTTGAGGTTGGAGGGTCACATCATGTTTGGCAGTGCTTCTGCTTCTGCTGAGAGTTGAAAGTTAGTGTCTTGGCTACTTTGTTTGGCTTTTCCTGACAGTATTTCCACTGCTTTTGGTATAATTACAGATTACCAAAATGACAGGGTGTATGTTTGTATAAGTTTGTGCCTTATTATCATTGAGGGTCCATTTTCCATGCTGGAATGGGTTGGACAGTCTAAGAGGAACTGCCAAGCCACTGGGCTATGATGAGCACCCACTATCATCTTTGGTATGGTTTCTATGGCTGGATGCCCTTCTAATGCTATCCACTTTACAGAGTGTACCGGGTGCTGTTCTCGTGCATATATGTCAGTATGTAGTGTTTCATTAGATGAAATTGCTCAGTTGCCAATGTTCTATTGACCTTGAACAATGAGAGAAGTTGGTTTGTTTCTATCATTTCTGCCACTGTTACATCAGAATGGATTCTCTATCAATGGGTCTCTCAACAACTCCCTTCTATTTTAACTCTAGTCGGCCCTTTACTGCAACTCTTAAACTAATTCAGCGATTGCATTGTTTTTGTATTGTTCTTTGCAGGTTGATGATGGCCACGACTGGTATTGTTTCAAATGCCATGGTCCAGGAGATGTTATTAGCTGCAACAAATGTTGGCGTGTTTTCCATTTAAGTTGCTTTGAAGAAGAAGAATCTTATACTAATGGTCACAAGCACATATGTTATATTTGCAAGGTAAAGAAATTAAATTCAATCTAACAACCCCACCCCCACCCTTTATTTCAGTTTCAGTTTTTAAAAAGAAAGAAGAAAATGTCTGAAATTAGTTTTCCTTGTGAACCGTTTCACATTTTGTGTTTTCTATGACTAACAATATTGAAATAGAATTTTGTTTCACTTCTTCAGTTTCTTTGTTTCATTTCAAAAATTATTTTGTTAGACAAACCAACTTCATGAATCCTATAATTGTAAAAAAATTGAAATATTTCATTATTGGTGGCCTTATTTTAGAGATGAATGCCCCAAAACCCTCTCAGATACTTTTTTTCATCACTTAGAAGAGGAAGTGCAGAACCTGTGATTTTTTTTGTAGGGTTACCAAGGCTGAAATCAACTTGTGGGTTATTCTCAGACCTGATCTCAATATTTACAACCGATTGGGCCCAGTTAAAGACTCTTAAGGACCAGGTGTGGGGGATCAAACTAGTTGACAAATGAGGTCTACCACTCAAGAATATATTTCAGTTTATATGATCAACTTCTGAACTGTTTCCATTCACAAAGTCTGAGGAAGAAGACCCTTACGTAAGGTGCCACACAGTGAGATGATAGCCAGGTGAATATGCAGCGAGCCCTTTAAAAAGCATCCAGTACATTTTGTAAAGTGTTTGGCATTAAGAAAAGTATCCAGCCATAGGAACCGTGGTAGAGAAGACAAATGGAATCTGGTGCGGCTCTCCAGCATGTCAGCTCTTCTCTCAAACCCTCTGATCCATGCCAGCATGGGAAGCAGACATTAAATGATGATGATGATGATGATGAAACAGTTTTCATATTGTTTCTACAGCTCAGTCCATTTGGTTGCTCTACTTTGGAACCAGATCATCAAAGTTTTGTTTCTCACCCCCCCCCCTTTCATGACCAAATTTTATTCCCATTGTTTACTGCTTTGTTGCTCTTGTGGTGAGTGAAAACGACTGCTTTGTCATGTATTTCAGTAAATAAAAAAAAAATCCATAAAATTATTTCCAAACTGTTGCTATATCTTAACCAATATTCTTGTATTCTCTTTCTGTTCCTCTTAGGACATGCAGGTAAACCAATTTCTCAGCATCTATTTTATATGAAAATGCAAATTATTCTCTCTCTCCTTTTTTTTTTTTTGTTTTTGTTGTCTTAGACTTGCACAAACCATGCTGATAATCTGCTTCACCAATTCTTTATGTTTGTGAAGGGTTTTTGCAAGACTCTGTACATTTTTATTCAAGAGGTAAAAGGAAAATAAATGAAAGTAAGAAACAGTAAAAAAAAAAAAAAAGGATTTAAATGCAAAGAAAAAACAAAGAAATAAATATTAATGATAAATTCTAAAATGGGAATATTATACGCTTTCTTGAAGAAAATGGTAAATGGTGTGCTGAATTGACATCGATCATTTATACTGGATGATGATGATGATGATGATGATGATAAAGGTGATGATGATGATGATGATGATGATAAAGGTGATGATGATGATGATGATGATGATAAAATGATAAATAACAAAAATCTTGACTAAAACTAATCATGTCAGTTAATGATCGATTGCAATATTGGTAAAAACATGTTCTTTATCCAATATTTTACTTCTTGAAACTTAGACTTTTTTTTTACATTTAGTTTAATTCTTGCTTTATTTTTATATATAGATTTAAAAAAAAAAATATTATTTGCATCTTTCTTTTTGAAAATCTTTAATTGTCATTTTTTTTCTTCTTCTTCTAATTTTTGTTTGTTTAGCTTTTTTATACCTGCCAATCTGAAAGCTATTTCTGCATTAAATGCACGTTTCCTTTAATTAGTATTTGAATTGTATTAGCAAGGTTTGCCAGTTTTCTTTTAACCCCTGTCTCTAGACTAGGTTTTGCATATTTGCTCAGACCTTCCTTATAAACTTGTGTTGAGTGCAGTCCTCCAGAGTTCTGTTTCTGTTTTGTTTTGCACACTGTCATGTTAATTTACCTCCCACAGCTCTAGAAAACATTTCATATTAAAGTTTAATATGAATTATGATCTATAGAGATTCACAGCTGGCCAAGTGAATGATGTGACAATACATTATAGAAATGGTTAATGTTTCATTTCTCATCACCAGTCTTGTAATGACCATCACTAAATACATTTATCATATGTATAATGTATGTACACACACATATGCATGTATGATTGTTTGTTTGTTTATTTGTTCTATTTTTAATTATTCTTGCAAGGAAGGAGCTGGTCTCTAACAAAGATACAAAGCTCCAGATAATGAAAGCAATGTCACATTTTAAACTTGAAGAAAGTCTTGTATATTTTTACTGTTCCACTTACAGATTGTATTTGTAATATGTGAATCAGTTTGGTTGATTTCTTTGTTCTGAAAACCCTAGTGTGTCTAGATTGTCACTTAGTCATTTACTCACGGAACCAAATGTACCAGTTCTTATTGGTATAAATGGGAAATTATAATCTGGATTATAGAAACTGGAGGTTCCGAAGCAATTGTCTATTGTTATTCTCTTTCTCTTCGATTTTCAAAGAGATATTCACACCCGCAGGACAGTTGACTTCAATGATGGCACATACTTCTTTTTGTCTGTCCTGAACAATGATATCTGGTCTGTTGTTTACTCTTGACAGAAGTTTTGATGGAAATGCTTCACCGGTATTCCTTGTGTGGATGTTTATCTATGTATTCAATAACAGGGGCATTTTCCATATCTGTCCCAGGACACTCTGTCCTGAGATGAGTATATGAGTGCTCAACCTAAAATTATTTCCCCTTAATAAAGCTACTATACACCAAGAAATGTATAATGTTCAATGGAGCTACAAACTTTATTGACATAGAATCTATGTGAATCGATTACAAGCAGAGGATGCTCCACTGATTCTTGGAGTCATTGAGAATCATCTGTTGGTAAATAGAGACCAAGTACTGCATGATTCTGGTTCTGTTGCAAGCAGTTTGGTCATGGCTTTCTCCAACTTGTTCCAGAGGCTCTGAAAATGGTCCAGAGCATTGTTTTTTCCTCTGATTAAGCCAGAATTTCTTTTAGATATTTAAGTGTGATGTAAAACGAAACATACCCAACTGATCTCCAAATCACAGACTTTGTCTGGCTGTGACAGGAATTTGGTTCCAAAACAAAGAGGAATGTTTTGTCTGCAGATGAAATTTCAATGTAAACTCAGCAGTGTAGCCTGGGATAGTATCTTTTGGTAAACACAGTTGATTTCTGGTGCTTAATATGTCTAATTAGCTCAATGTTAATTTGTCAGCTAGAAGAGGTGGCTGTCACCACCTGGCAGGTATTGGTTTTTAATTTAAAACTGTATTAGAACTGTATGTCACCTGTAATCTGTTCCTAACCAGTAACTTGTATGAGAAGAGTCTGTTGACATTAGGCAAGAGTAAGTGTAAATGCCTCACTCGTCAGCTTGAAATGGCTGGTGTTTTAGCTCCAGTTGTATGGTGTTAGGTGGGTGAGAGATTGAACCTCTCCCTATGTAGGATGCAAGTCCACCTTGGATGACAATTCTTAATGATCTGGTACATATTTCTGACAGTTAAGTGAAATGATTGTATCAATAATTTAAATAGACAAATACAGATTGAAAGACTTTGCAGTGAGTTTGATTTGAATGTAAAGCTTATAAGCTGGGATCACAGTTATTAGGCCGTTCCATTTGTACAGCAGCTGGTAGGAATTAGCTGGAATCTTGACATATTGGCTTGGAGCTGTGCTGTAATCCTCTCATTGACAACTTGTAGGAGTAGAGTTGGCTTCGACAATCTGAGGAATAAGCGCTGTTCTGTGATTCGGTTCCTTACAATTATACATTGTAATTGATCTTGTTAAAGAAGTATCATCTTGTTTTGATGGAATTCAATGAGGAGGACGGGAGGAGACGGGAGGATGGAGGGAGCAAACTTTGGGAGGGGGAGGGGGTGTTTGAGAGGAAATGGTTGAGAAATAGAGAAAGCTGGTTGGAGGAAAGAAGAGGTGGGTGAGGGTGGGGGTAATATGAAAGGAAGACAAGTGGTGGAGAGAGAGAGAAGAGGGAGGAGGAGGAGGAAGAATGCTGAAACAGGACAAAACAGAAGTTTGTAATTTTAGTCATTATTAGTGTTCCATATTTATAGAGGCCAATAACCTAACAAGAAGTTGTGGAAAGTGGAGGAGGGAGAACATGGGTTCCAGCACCCCCTCCCCCTCCACTTCCGCTTGTCCCCCCCCACTTTTGTTCTCTTTTTTCTGGTTCCAGTTATGGAGCTATTTATTCTTGGTTACTTAAATAATCTCCATTTTTTTTCCTTCTTGTTTCATCTCTCCTCACACCATTCCTCTGAGAAGTCCCCCCCCCCCGCCAACTTTACATTCCACACAGCACATGAAACAACTGACAACACTACAATCTCAAAGGTTGTCGGTTCAAATCTGCTGTAAATACTTTGTTGCCTCTAATAATGAGTGACAGAGGTTTAATCAGTCGAGTGATAATGGAGAGCACAGCATCTCGGTTATTTCTGACTGATGGTCATATCAGGATTGATGGAACAAGTACCAGTCAAATACTGGGGTTGAGGTAATTAAAGTTCCTACTCCTGGATCAAGATCAGTAATCCTCCTCCTCCTCCTGGTGTGCAGTTGTCCCCACGTAAAAGTGGAGGTTACAGTTAGAACACAGAATATTGGATTATTTGCTCAGGGAAAATAATGTAGCAGTTTGTGTTGTAAAACGACCTCCACTGCTAAGTTGGAAATTAAGGTTGCCTTTTGGTTTTAATATTGCTTCTGTCACTGTATTAATTACTTGTTTTAATAGGCTCATTGGCTTTTTGCGATACCAGTGCTTGATTAGACACTGAGCTTCTAAGTATTGCTGACAAAGGAATCACTGCTTTCTCTAGCATCAGGCATCTGCCCTTGACAAGGCCAAGGAAGGCTAAAATCATGTGATCTGAAGTCCCAGTGGTGATGGCAGAGGATTATCTCCTGCTAGCGATATAAACATGAGTGCTTCTATGCACCATAAGTCCATTAGACCAATTCTCTCTGGGCAAATAATGCAGTTTTCTACATTCTAACAAAACATCAACCTTCACATGGGGATAAATATTACCTCTTGGTTATTAATACTCTTCTGCCGCTATTAATTATTTTTTATGGTGTGTAGTTGTTTGTGAAAGGATGGTCTCTGTCCGGCTGACGTGTACTTCATAAATAACTCAAAGAGCAAGTCTTCAGCTGGTGCCTCAATAACTTTTGATTACATTTACACATAATTTATTGAGTTACTTAGCTTGACACCCCACAGTTTGTTTCGTTAGTATCACAGGGTCATTATACACATCTGCCACAGTGTTAATGAGAAAGCTTCTACATTTTCACTTGATCTGCTAGAAATAGCAGTAATATCTTCTTCAAATCGCACCTTACTATCTTAATTATGGAGAAGAAATGTAGCTTTAGAAAGACAAAATAATTATAGTTGAAATGTTTTTGAGCATAAAACAGCTCAAAGAGGGCTGACCTGGTGCTAACAACAACTGTCACTGTTTTTGAGACGACAAGGGAACTGCTGTATGCTAGAAATAGCAGCCAGATCTGCTTGAAAATTCTACCCTTTTGTCTTAAAAAAGGGAGGTCACATTGGTTACCCTAGTATATGTGCTGGTCAGGGCTAGGAACCCTTTGATGAGAGTTATACTCAATCAGGCAAAGTCAACTTCAGCAGAATTTGAACTCAGAAAGTAAAGACTGATGAAATGCTGCTAAACATTTTGTCTGGTGTGATAATGATTCTGCCAGCTCATCATCATCATCATCAGCAGCAGCAGCAGCAGCAGCAACAGCAGCAGCAGCAGCAGCAGCAGCAGCTCTCATGGCTTCTGATCTTAACTGATTGGAAGTGTTATCATGTACATTGTTTTGTCTTGGGGTATCAAAGATGGCCTACAGCAAATATTCTGGTTAATACCACAGATTTGCTTGTCAGTTGTTTGACCTCAACCAGTTGAGCATGTCCCTTGGTGGCTGACGATATGTGCATCTCTGATCACGAGCAGAAGTAGTGGGGGAGCATCATAGCCATGTGTTGAAAGGAATTCTTTGGAGTTTGGATAATTCACCTTTGGAAACATGGGTGTTTTGTTCAACATCCTTAAACAACCCTTATTCAGGGACCTTTTGAGTGGGATGGGCTACTCGACCCCAAGAAAATTCTAACTGGGCCCCACCTGCGAGGTCATGCACTGTTTATCTTGATATGAGATCAGTATGTTGCGCACATATGGTTGTGATGCATGTGCCTGGTGTACCCTTATCGGACGGGTAGTCATGATGGGTATACTGGGCTTCGTATGGAAGTGTTATCATGGACACTGTTTTGTCTTTGGTATAAAAGATGGGACTACAGCAAATATTCTGCTCAATACCACAGATCTCTTTGTCAGTTGTTTGACCTTGACCAGTTGAGCATGTCCCTTGGTGGCTGACGACATGTGCATCTCTGATGAAGAGCAGAAGTAGTGTGGGGAGCATCATAATCATCATGGGAACACTGGGCTTCATATATTTTACCCCAGTGTCACTTTGATGGCATGCACTGCTCTCTCACTCAACAACAACAATAATAATAATAATAATAATAATAATAATACTGCTGCTTCTGCTAGGCTTGGTACGCATGATCAGTCACCTAAATTGATTCAATGACAACAGCTGTAGCATCACTGCTGCCCCACCACCACCACCACCACAACAACAAAATTATTTCCTATAATGACAAATTCCTTTCCAATAGATTCTTTGATTCTTCATATGAAAAAAAAGAAAAAAAGAAAAGAAATGAATGTGTTTGTTTGATGCCATTTGATATTGATTTAATCCTTCTGGAACATTCTGGACTTGAAGAATGAGTTGTCTCCCCAACCTCCACATCCGTATTATTACCACCACCACCACCACCACCTCCTTCCCCTCCACCATTTACAGCATTTCTACTTTCACCACTACCACCATTACTACCACCGACATACTACCACTATCTTTACTAAGAACTGCCACTGCCATCGCCACCACCACCACCTTTTTTACTACTACTACTACTACTATCCTGAACTCTGCAACGTCTGCCATCACCCCCCCCCCACTGATCAATACTTGTATTTGGTTTGAAGCTGATGTTCCAAGTATTGATTTCACTGGCTCTGACAGATGGACAGGCTCACTCCACACTGGTTGTTGTTGTTGTTGTTGTTGTTGTTGTTGTTGTTGTTGTATGGGACATCATACAATGACAAAGCCACAACACAAACCTCTCAGTTGAGGAGAATCAACCAACGGTTGGCATTGTCTTGAAGGATGACCATTGGGGAAAGTTTGGTTATCTGGTGTGTACTTTTTTTTTTTAGGGGTCCATCATGTCATTGCTGAGCCGGCTGGTGATCAAAGACCTTTTAGCCATGACCATCCTGTCCTGTAGAAGACAGGCAGTGTGTGATTCATTTGAGATTTGGCTGTTATTTTTGTGGGCCCAACGACTATGGAGAAGTTCCCTTGATGGGTGCATCCAAAATGCTGTTGCTAGTCGTCATTGTCATCATCACCATTCTCGTTATTACAAACCTAATTAGAATCATTAACAATATAATTTTCATTGTCCTTTGGTTAAACTTCCTGGATTTCCTTACAATCTCCAGCATCATTTTCCATTCACACTTGATTTGTATTTATTCACCTCTTTTTACACAGACTTACTGCAAGAATATACCCTCCATAGGTCTTTCTCTTACTCCACTTACAAGCACACTATACACTGCCCTCCTCCTCCTCCTCCTCCTCCCTCCCTCCCTCCCTCCTATTCCTCCATCTGTATTGTATTGTCAATGGCTGAGAGAATGGTGGTGCCAAACTTCTGGATCTTAGACTTTACCGTTTGTGTCCTGTGGGCAAGCACGACATGCTATATAATTCATATCACATAAAATCTTTTGATAAAGCACAAAATACCCTGGCTTTTAGCTTCCATGTTCTTATTAAATATTCATATCATCCCTCCACACACACACACACACACACACACACACACACACACACACACACACACACACACAATGTAAATGAGTGCATGTCGTTATGCAAAATATTTTGCTACAAACACAAGAACTTGCATATAATACACACACACACACACACACACACATATACATAAAGGCAAATATGTATATATATATATTTTTGTATATAATGTACTGTTCCATGATGGTCAGATCAACAAAAAAGGTACTCCATCTAGTGTGAGATAAATATTTTTTAATAAACACAATATATGTTTTTATGTGCTAATATTAGTTTCATGTGCTGAGAGCATGCCAGACAGCATAGCAGATAGTATGCACAATCATCAGACACTGCCATGTGCGCAATGTCTGATGATTGTGTTAGGACACCAGACATGTTAAAAAATACTGTCTGGCATGCTCTCAACACGAGACTAATAGTAGCACATAAAAATATATATCGTATTTATTAAATAATTATATATAATTGTGATAACAGTTTGACTCAGCTCCATATGGTTTAAAGTTTTGTGGGCCCATACTTTTGAATAATATATATAACCCCGACCAACTGTGTTGAGTGCCACATTCTTTCATTTGTCCAGTCATTTGTGTGTATGTGAGTGTGCGTGTTGTATTCAAATATGCACACACACACACACACACACACGGATATATAACTGTGAGCCAGATAGATTTAAAACGTCAATAAACTCTGACCTAAAATGAATGTGAAGTCTTACAGATATTATTCTCTTTTATATTAAACAGAAAAGACCTAATCAAACCATCTTTACTCATATCTCTGTCTTCTCTTTCTCTCTTTCTTTCTTTCTTTCTCTTGCTTTTACCAGAAACAGGTATGTACTCCTCTTTCGCTCTTACTCAAACTTGCACCTTTTTACATTTTTTTTTTTTTTAATATATTCTTCCTTTTTTTTTCCCTGGGGTTTTCGGTCATTTATATCCCAATATTTATTTACCATTTTATCCCACCCCTACCTTATTCTGTTTTTGCTTGGTTGCTTCATCGAAATGGTTATTAGAGTGTTCACTTAGTAACAAATATCAAATGGAAGAAGCCTCCATTAATTTTCAGACTTTCATTGTAACCTGGTGCAGGTGAGAAAAATAGTGAAACAAAAGGATTCCCAGTGCAAAATTAGAGGTTAATTATCTTCTACCTTTCTATTTGTCCATATTTGTTATATGTTATTATTATTATAAGAAGTTTGTTTCCCAACCACATGGTTCTGGGTTCAATCTCACCGTGTTGCATCTTGGGCAAGTTAGCTTCTACTATAGCCTTGGGCTGACCAAAGCTTTGTGGGTGGATTTGGTAGGTGGAAACTGCAACAAGCCCGTTGTATATGTATGTGTGTGTGGTTTTGTTACCTTGGACAGATTGTATGACATTTGTGTTAGAAGTGAAATGCTGCATGGTAATGGAATATGGGCATTGAATGGAGAGGACTTGAAGAGAGAGGAAAGCTAGTATGTTCCAATGTGAGTGTGAATGAACAACATGGTGTAAATGTTCAAAGACTGGACAAAAGAGGAATCAGATGTGGTGTGCATGAAAGAAGACTGCACTGGGACAGATAGATGATGCATATGGATGCGGACGGCTGTATGAAGAAGTGCCAATCACTAAATGTGATTGGAGTTTGTGGAAAAGGGAGACCCAGGAAGATAAGGGCCAAAATGATTAAGGCTGGCCTCAGGATCCTGAACCTCATTGAGATGACGACGAAGGACTGAGATGCCTGATGCTATGTGGTTCTTCACAAGACTTGCCCATTGCAGTGAAACTAATGCACTCTATGCATATGTGTGTGTGTATTATACCTGTATTGTATGTGCACAGGTGAGCATCTCTCCCAATCTCCTCCCTTATGTCGCTCTCCTTTTGCATCTCTCTCACCATAGCTCTCTCTTTCTCTCTCTCTCTCATTTTCTCTCTCTCTCTTTCTCTCTCTCTCTCTTTCTCTCTCTCTCTCATTTTCTCTCTCTCTCTCATTCTCTCTCTCTCTCTCTCTCTCTCTCTCCCTTGTGAGTTGCCATTTTAGCTTCTCAAGAACCTGCTTTGCCTCCCCACCTCCTTCTCTCATACCTTAACCCTCATTCCTTGCATCAAGCTGTCTCCCCACCCCCCTCAGGTTCAGTAGCCTCGGGATATATATGGAGGACCCCACTAGTGCCTGTAATATGGAAAAAAACACACCTAGTATATGCTATGAAGTGGTTGGTATTAAGATGGGCACCCAAACATAGAAGCCATGCCAAGGCAGGCATTAGAGCACCACGTCTTAGAATTCATTGGATCCTGTCTGTCTCACCCAATGATGATGATGATGGCTGTTGCGAGGGGGGATACATACTAAACCACTGATGCCAGGTTCATGTGATCATTATTTTCTACAGCTTCTGGGTGATGTCTCCATAGTGATATGATACACACAAACCCACACACACACACAGATTATATCATTGTTAAACTGTAAGCTGTGCAAAAAGAAAAAAGAAAAAAAAAACTCCAAAAAAACCCCACATACTGCAATGATATGTAAATATTTTTCCAAAATTCTGCAATAAATGTTTACAAAAAACTTAATCCTTCCTCTCTGCTAACATGGTGAAATATCGTGCCATTTGTAAGGATGTATGTGTGGCACTTCTTCCTGAGGGCATTTTTGTGTTTTGAAATAATTAAAAACCTAAGAAAACATTCATTTAATAAGCTTCTGTCTGTGTTTCTACCATTCTTTCTTTCTTTTATTTTTTGTTGGTCAAATGGAATGTGAGAAACATGTCACCTGCTTTCTTTTCTTTGATTCTCTGCCCCCTTCCCCCTTGTCTTCCAGTTTTTCTTATCCTTTTATGATAAATAATGTCATCTTTGCTGAGAATTTTTAAACAGCTTTCTATAATCACAAAACACATGTTAGCATGGAGAATAATGTATGTAAAAGAACTATTAGTCACATGCATGTACACACGTGTGTATGTGTGTGTGTGTATAGTATTCTTTAGTAAAAATAATGTTGACAGTGACTGAAGTTTTGACCTACTGACCCTTTATCAAGTAGTGGTACATTTGATTTCATCTTGACTTTGTATAATCTGTTTAGTTTAAATTTTCAGGAGCAGGTGAAACTCTGTTGAATGATAATTTCATTGAAGTGCAGTTTCTGATGGAAAGATATTATGGAAGATTTTAATTGATTAAATTTGGGGTTGTACTATTGTTCAGAATTCAGTTATGCATGTAGAAGTTGGTAATCAGGTGTGTTAGCTTCAGTTCTTTGGAGATGCTCTTGTAGAGGTTCACAAATGAGTGAGGGTAAGTGGAAAGGTTAATTGGTCAGTAGGTTTATTTACTTGTTTGTATTATTTAGGAAGTTTAATCTGTTTGTTTTGGGAAGGTAAAGACCATTGTTCAGATTTCAGTGAAGCATGCAAGACTCTGTGAATCGGTCAATTTGTTTGACTAAGACCCTTCGTGACAATGCTCCAGCATGGTCTTAGTCAAATGAATGAAACAAGGGAAAGAATAAAAGAATATACATACACACATTATACACATATATGTATATATCTTTTAATTGTTTCAGTCATTAGACTGTGGCCATGCTGGAGCAGCGCTTTGAAGAATTTTAGTCAAACTTATCAACCTCAGTATTTTTATTATTTTATCATCTTTAAAGATGAGTTTGATACGAAAGAAAGTGATGATGTTATTTCAAAGAGATGTTAACTGCAGTGTGCGTTGAATAGTTTCTTGGAGGATAGCATTGGTGCTGGTGCCATTTAAAAAATACCCAGTCCACCCTGTAAAGTGGTTGGTGTTAGGAAGGGCATCCAGCTGTAGAAACCATGCCAAAACAGACAATGGAGCTTGGTGTGGCCCCTGGCCTTGCCAACTCTTGTCAAGCTGTTCAACCCATGCCAGCATGGAAAACGGATGTTAAATGATGATGATGATGAAAGTGACCTAAACTTGTTTATACCCTCCTCTTCAGTCTTTCAGTTGGTCCCTAGTTGTTATGGAACCTATTTAAAAGAAATCCC
This sequence comes from Octopus bimaculoides, assembly GCF_046866305.1. Taxonomy (NCBI): domain Eukaryota; kingdom Metazoa; phylum Mollusca; class Cephalopoda; order Octopoda; family Octopodidae; genus Octopus; species Octopus bimaculoides. Next base: position 1,107,926 of record NC_142936.1, read on the forward strand.
TATTTCATGATACTCTAAAACTCTTGTAATTATTTCTAGGCTGGACACAATCGGATCCGAGGAAATATGCTAAACACTCTTCTGGGTTACACAGTGCAAAGGTTGAAAGAAAAGGTTTGTTGCTACCCAACAGAACTTTTACAGCTTTCTCTTTTTCTCTTGTATGTCTCTGATGTGTTTCTTTTTGTCCTTTCCTCCTCTCTTAACTTATATAAACAGTAATCCCTCGACTATCATGGGTCTTACGTTCCAAAACCCACCACCATAGGCGAAAATTTCATTACAACATTGTTTTAACAGCAGGGTTCAGTGTTTCCAGCCAGCTGGTAACACACACACACACACACACACACACACACACACACACACACAGGTTGACTCTGTGCTTAATTGATGAGAAGGAGTTTATATGTATCGATACTGAGTTGATTAATCAACTGGATGACCAACCTGTTGAATTAATGTGTGAACTGGCTGAGTATCCAAACACATGTGTAACTTTCGCCTAATACCAAGAGAATTAGATGTATCCTTGATGTAATACCAAGTCGGATCCAACCTGTGACACAACTGACAGATCTGCTCGATTGTATTTCAATGTATTGTGTATTTGTGAGTCTGTGTAAAACTAGTTGTGGTGCGTTATTAGATGTGTCCCCCTAAAACTAAATCAGCAAAGTTTCACAGCTGTATTTTGATCAATTTGTATTTGAAATCCATAGAAAAGACTCTTTTTCGGTCAGCCTGAAATTTCCTTCTTCTTTTTTATTTTTTAATCTTTATTTCTAAATTTTCTTGTTTTGACCAAACTGTAGACCCGGGAGTTGCACAGAATCGGACACAGGGACGAAGAGTTGAACTTCAAACGATTTGTTTACAAACCAATGGATCTGAACACCATGGAGCAAATAGTACAGAGCCAGAAGTACCGTTGTGTGGAAGAGCTTGTTGCTGATGCCCATAACATTGTGCATAATGTATATTTGGTATACGGAGGTAAGGCTTCAATTGCGGGGTGAGGACACAATTCCTTTGTCCTCTTTTATAACTACTTAACCCTTTAGGCAACCATACCCGGCCCAAATATTCTCCTTATTTTATGTTCAAACTGACAAGATCTGGCCTCTCCCACCTACCTGATAATGTCATTCTTATAGTATACAATTACATCATTGAAATCTCAAAGTTCTAAGATAATAAATGATTAATTGAAAACAATGTGAACAAGGAAGCATCACATTTGACCGAATAATCTGAATGCCAAAGGGTGAATACAAAATACTCGGGTTAGGGGTGAAGACATTTACTTTTCAATGGCATAGTCTCCCTCCCCACCAATCACCACTTTAGCAGTAACTAGATTAAGCAGCAGACCATTAATTAAAATTAAATTAATGTCAAAATTAATGAATGTCTTAAAAAAATTAACAGTTTCTTTGTTCTCAAACCTTCACATGAATGAAGTCTTTTAACTATTTTATATATTAATATAAATACACATCAAAATCAAATGGAAATTGTAGTTGTGATCCCCGTACCAGTGGCACATAAAAAGCACCATCTGATTGTGGTCAATGCCAGCCCCCTCTGGCCTCTGTGCCGGTGGCACATAAAATAGCACCCACTACACTCTTGGAGTGGTTGGCATTAGGAAGGGTATCCAGCTGTAGAAACATTGCCAGATCAGACTGGAGCCTGGTGCAGCCTCCTGGCTTCCCAGACCCCCAGTTGAACCATCCAACCCATGCCAGCATGGAAAATGGACGTTAAACGCTGATGATGATGATGATTGGTATATACTGGTGTCATAGTTTTTATGATATCTATTCCAATTAAATACAAATATTATTTGCTAAATATATTTATCATAACATGATTGATGTTAAATATTTCTTAGGCGTGTTTTTATGCATTTCTTTTGCTGTGTCACTATCTCGCTCAGCAGCTGTTGACTTTCTCTTTCAGAGGAGCATGGAATGACGGAATTAGCCCGGATCATGATACGTGATTGTAAATATGATGTAAGTTTTAATTCTTTGAATCATTATTATGCAAGCAAACACATCTGGACACGTTAATCTCATGTCAAGCAGTTGTAGTAGTAGCAGTAGTAGTAGTTGTAATAGTAGTAGTAGCAGTTGCTATCTGTAATATTTTTCTGCATGTCACAACTGGTGAGTGTCACACTTTTAACTACAACAACAACAGAAACAGTCAAAACAGATTCTGGTAATCTAAGACATAATTGAAATTTTTAACATATTAAAATAAAAATCTGTTATATGCAACAGAAGCAGTTTTAGATTAAAACAGTCATCTGTGTATCATAGCTAAAGCAGATACATCACAAAAAACTGCAAATTAACTGCAGAATTTGTTAGGAGGAAAGCTGTTGGAGTGTTAACTGTAAACATGCCTAACTTATCAGACCAAACCAAAGACATGGTTAAAGTCTTGAACATAATGCAACAATTTTATGGGAATCTATAAATTTATGTCTCAGAACAGAAATAAGAACATTATCTCATTTGCCATGTTCCATGCTGGCATGGGTTGGATGGTTTGACAGGTTCCAATGTTTCCTTGGACTGCATTATGCTCCACTGGTTTCTCCTGGATGTTTTTTACATTGAAATTGCCATGCAATTCACAAGACTAAAAGCCCTGAAGAAGTGGGGTCGGCTTTATGCTAGGGGGATGAAAGCAGGTGGGGTGAGAGATGGGTGCCACCAATTCTAATGATCTCCTCTCCGTAGTTGTTAATGTTATGTTCATCTTTCTCACTCTATTGTAATTAGATGTTAGGGTTAAAGGATAAAGTTCCTTCATGAGTCACAAGGCTGGTTTCTCAGTTTCTGTGCCTCCACATACATTTTTAAAGCTTGGTACTTATTCTATCAGTCTCTTTTGCTAAACTGTTAAGTTACAGGGATGTAAACACACCAGCATTGGTTGTCAAGCGATGTTGGGGGGACAAACACACAGAGAAGTACACACACACACACGATAGGCTTCTTTCACTTTCCATCTATCAATTCCACTCACAAGGCTTTGGTTGGCCCAAAGTTATAGAAGAAGACACTTGCCCAAGGTGCTATGCAGTGGGACTGAACCCGGAACAATGTGGTTGGGAAACAAACTTCTTACCACACAGCCACACCTGTGCCTATATTTATAGTTGTGTTATTAATTATACATAATAGGGACCCATCAAGCCGAGTGCACCTCTGCTGGTGGCACGTAAAGAACATCTTTTGTATGTTGGGCCTCACAGAGGCAAAGTGGCTGAGTTCCTTTTGAGAGTTGGGCCTCACGGAGGCAATGGCCGAGAACTTTGGCATTATGTTGTGCTTGAGAAGAAGACCCATCAAGCTGAGCAAAATTGCAGTCGTGGCACATACTGGTGTCACACAAATTGGCACCTGTGTTGGTGGTACATAAACACACCCTGGTGTCATGCAAATGGCACCCGTGCTGGTGGCACGTAAAAGCACCCATTACACTCTGTTAAGTGGTTGGCATTAGGAAGGGCATCCAGCTGTAGAAGACCATGCCAAATCAGATTGGAGTCTGGTGCAGCCTTCCAGTGTGCCAGCCCAGTCAAAATATCCAACATTGACAACGGATGTTAAATGATGATGATGATGATGATGATGAATTTTGTTGAAATAGTTGTATTATTATAATTATTCAATGTATTGTATAATTACAGTTGTTTTATATTAATTGTCCAATGTGTTCTATAATTATAGCTGTTCTATAATTATGCAACATAATTGTATAGTTGTGTTATCATATTAATTATCCAATGTATTCTATAATTATTACAATGGTGTTGATTCCATTTTGGTTTGTCTTGCAGATTGATGAGATTTGTCAGTGCTGGAATTGTTACTACATGTCAAACTCTAAACCTGCAAATTGGTTTTGTAAGCCATGTGTAAGTATCTCAATTACAGTCTCATTGTTAATTTCCTCCCATTCCGGTTTTGTTTTTTTTTTCCACTGAAAAATTTGAACTTAATATTTTGTGTTTAGTACTAAACACTCTTCAGTTATAGTGTTTCCCACTACATCCATCCAAAAGTGAGCTCTGCCTCTCCTTTCTAAGAAAAGTTTGGTATTGCTGCCCCTCCTCTTTGAACCCCAAAAAAAGGTAGTTGATAATCCCTGGTGCTGGTGCTACATAAGAAGCACCCAGTCCTCACTCTGTAAAGTGGTTGGCATTAAGAAGGGGGTCTCCAGCCATAGAGACCATTCCAGTACAGAAGATTGGAGCCTGGTGTAGCGCTTCAGCTTGCCAGCTTCTTGTGAAACTGTCCAACCCATGCCAGCATGGAAAAACGGAAGTTAAATTATGATGATGATGATGATGATGATTGATCTTAACATTGATTGTTGTTATGTTTTCTAGAATTTTCCGAGTAACTTTTTCTTTTTTTTTCAGAAACCACACCATGAACTTGTTTACGCAAAACTGAAAGGCTTTAGCTACTGGCCTGCCAAAGTCATTCGGGTAACGGAAGATAGTAAACATGATGTCCGCTTTTTTGGGGGCTACCATCAAAGGTAAGAATATTATTGTTGTTTAGGGTTGGTCCTAATGAAGCGGTAAACTTATATCCAAAGATATTCTAGCCATGACCACCTCATTTATTGTCCAACCTTATGATGGAAATATGATGTATATATATTTTAGAGTACATCATTAACTTGCATGTCCTTACTTTTGGAAGATGGTAGGGGGTGGTTGTTTACCATTTCTAGCAAATGGAGCAATTACACAGACCCTCCCCTTGTTGGTTTGAAAGCAAGATGTCTCTGTTATACTTGTTGGTTTATATTTATAACCATTTTCCCTCTAAAAAAAATCATGGTGAGTGTGTGTGTGTGTGTGTGTGTGTGTGTGTGTGTGTGTGTGTGTATGTACATGTATATGTGTGTGTGTGTATGTATGTATATATATATGTATGTGTATGTATGTATATATATGTATATATATATATATATATGCGTGTGTGTATGTATTTATATATATGTGTATGTATGTGTAGGCTTTGGTCGGCCCGAGGCTATAGTAGAAGATACTTGCCCAAGATGCCACGCAGTGGGACTGAACCCAGAACCATGTGGTTGGTAAGCAAGTTACTCAGCACTCAGCCACTCCTGCGCCTATGTATATGTCAATTAGAGTAAAGTGTCAAACATCAGTTGGCAGGTAAAAACATTTGGTGAATCAGAAGACAACTGTTTCAGATCTTTGGGTCTCTTGTGGGCCTGAGTTGCACTTTTTATTCTGTGACTGACTCTCAGAGTTGTGGAACATTTGCTGGTCTAAACATGTGGAGAATTGCTAATGGTGTTAAACCGGAACTGTCCAAGAAATTCCATATAATCTGTGTATATATGAATGTGCATAGCTACAAAACTGTATTTCCATTTATTGACCTTTAGTCTAATTTTGCTTCTAGGGCTCTCATCCCTCAAGACTACATTAAACCCATTAGTGTGAATATTAAGACAGTGACATCCAAACGAACCCAAGGTAAGTGTAGGAAAGTGGGAGAGAGAGAGAGAGAGAGAGGTGTGTGGAGTGATGGAATAATCCAGTTCCATCACTTACCTTCTTCTAATGAAAAACTTTGTGCATTTGTGGTTCCTTCTTAATTGCAGGGTTTATAAAAGCCTGCGAGGAGCTGAAGCTACATCGCCAGTTGTTAGAAGAACAAGTTGATGAAAGCAGCAACAATGGAGACAGTGAGATGGAAAACAATATGGAGGAAGATGATGAGGAAGAGGAGGATGAGGAGGAAGATGATGATGACGATGATGATGATGAAGATGAAGAAGCAGACGATGACACCGAGACTCGTGAGGTCACTTCAACTAGTGTGGCTCCCCCGAAAAATACATCCAAGCTGAAAACAAAGGTAATGTATATGAAAGTTTCCTGCATAATTGATCATTTTAATTTAATTAGGCATGCTAACGATTCTGCCAGCTTATATAATAATAATGATAATAATAATAATAATAATAATAATAATAATAATAATGATTAAGATTATGAACAGAATATTTTCACACTTACAACTGGAGATTGTAATAACTTCACTGTGTTCTTACAATCTCTGTCCCTCTACTAGTAAGTACCTACTAAGTGTGAAACCGGTAAATATGTACCCGTGTATCAATACTTAATAAGTGTTTAATTATTTTGGCTCACAGCATTACAGGCTTTTCCCTTCATTATTTTGCTTTTTCTTCATTTTATAGAAAGGCAATTTATCAAACGAAGCTATATCAATCCTATGTAAATGTTTTATTTCACAGGCATTTTGTTTTTTTGGTTGGGGTGGGGACAATCAGAACGGACCCTTATTTTGTATATCAATATCGTATTAACAACAAGGCATTTACCCGTTCCCTTTTCACCGTTCTGACATCCTTCTTCTCCAGTTCAATGACAGACAGTTTATTGTTTGCTTATTAATCTGACAGCTTCCAAATACAACACAATGAATCCATTAACCGAGGGGTCTGTGTCATGGCTGGACTACTGGCCGCGACAACAAGTATTCCTCTTAAAACTGTTGTTGAAAGAACTATCTTTGCAGTTTTTGTTCGGTAGCAAGTATATATACATACATATGTTTGTATGTATATGAATATATATACATGTCTAACCCATGCCAGCATGGAAGACATGTTAAATGATGATGATGATGGTGATCATTTGATAGTTTACTCTTTTTGCAGATCCTGACACCAGAAAATGTGAATGTTGTCTCTTCAAGTGTAGATAAAATATCAACAAGCCCCGCACCACGTTCTTCAAAGGTTGCCTATAAGCATACTGCTAGTCAAGCAACTCCATCCACGGTGAGTATCAGTGTTTTCATTCATCAGCATCAGCATCATCATCACTGCTGCCATCATCACCATCAGCACCCTCCCCCTCATCATCATCATCACACCCACTTTCTATGCTGAGATGGGTTGGATGGCTAAACAGAAGCCAACAGAAATGGTGGCATGAAATGGTTGTTTACTAACAACTTCTAATTTCATTACTAACAGCAGCAGAATAATGCAGTAGATAGAAGAGTGATGGAGGGATTGAGTGGCAAGGAGATGAAGGGTGGGGATGCTTTATTTTTTTTCTCATTCATATATATATATATATCCCCAAACACCAGGTTTTTCACTTATGTATTATAAACAAGGAAAGAGTTGCTGCTGGCTAAATTGATGGTTGCTGTCCCTTTCCGAGCTCTACATTATTTGGCTATCCTTTATCAGCCTTGTTTTCCAACTCATAAATAGGAACTATATAGAAGTTTAGTACTTTGCGGGCTTTTAATACTGAGTCAAATGTTAGCAGATGTACAATAGCCATGTTGCAAAGCTCGTAGTGACACAATTATCCCAATTATTATTATGTTTCCTTGAATTAGATAAATATTAATTGGTTGATTAAATTGGCTGAGAACTAAGACAGATACTTTGTTATCTAAATTGGTTCTGTCTTCATATCTTACCATTCTACCAGGGTTGAGGTTATTTTGCATTTTATCAGTATTCATGCAGTGCCCTCTTTTTGAGCAGTAATTCTTCTCTAAATGAACAATGGATTCACTTTTTTTTTACAAAATTCAGGCTCTTGCATTGTCAGAAGAAATTCACCATTATATGTTTTACCAGCCCACTTATCGGTAGCCTTCATTCATTGGACAATAAACTTTGCTTGCAAAGACCTGTTGAGGGAAGTGAAATCAAAATCACTGATGTAGCTGATGACAGTGCCGCCTGACTGGCACTTGTGCCAGTGGAACATTAAGAGCACCATCCGAGCGTGATTGTTGCAAGGGCTGCTGACTGATTCCCGTGCTGGTGGCATGTAAAAAGCACCATTCAAGCGTGATCATTGCCAGCGTCACCTTACTGGCACATGAAAAACAACATTCGTGTGTGGTCGTTGCCAGTGCTGCTGGACTGACTCCTGTGCAAGTGACACGTAAAAATCACCTTTTGAGCATGGTCGTTGCCAGTTCTGCCTGACTGGCCCTCATGCCAGTGGCACATAAAAGCACCCATTACACTCTTGGAGTAGTTGGCATTAGGAAAGGGCATCCAGCTGTAGAAACTTTACCAGATCAGATTAGAGCCTGGTACAGCCTCCTGGCTTGCCACTCCTCAGTCAAACCATCCAACCCATGCCAGCATGGAAAGTGGACGTTAAACGACGACGACAATGATGATGATGATGATGTACTCCTTGACCATTTAGGAAGACACATTGGGTAATATACTCTTTACTACTCCTAAGCACAAGGCCTGAAATTTTTGGTGAGGGTGCCAGTGGATTAGATCGACCCCAGTATGCAACTGGTTCTTATTGACCCCGAAAGGATGAAAGGCAAAGTTGACCTCAGCAGAATTTGAACTCAGAACGTGAAGACAGATAAAATACCACTAAGCGTTTCACCCAGTGTGCTAATGTTTCTGCCAGCTCACCGCTTTACATTGGGTAATATATATATGTACTATGTCTAGAAAAATAAGACATGATGGCCATGGCTGGAAGTCTCTTGATTATAAATCTACTGTTCAGGACTGACCTGGTGATTAAACATTAACATCAACACCAACTAATATAAAACTGATGTTTTTTTTTTTTTATGAATGAAGAGAGAGAAAGGGAGTGAAGCCAATGTGTTTGTGTAATGCCACACACACACACACACAGCCACAGTCACAGCTTTTATCCTTTTATGGTTCATCTACCTTTAACCAGTTACTGTTACTAGAAATCTCAGAATTTTATTGCCAAATGTCAGATTACTTAAATCTCCCTGTCGGTTGCTATTATAAGATTGAAATTTCACACTTGAGATAAATAAATATAAATATGGGAGAAATCCTATATATTATAAAAGAGAAACGGACCTCTGTCTGTCTGTCACATTTATAAGAGGGAGGAAAAGAATGGGAGGAATCAAGATATATGTCACAACATTATTAGAAGAAGGGGAGAAGAAAAAGTTGCTGGATGAGACATACAGTGAGAGAGAGAGAGAGAGAGAGAGAGAGAGAGAGAGAGAGAGAGAGAGAGAGAGAGAGAGAGAGAGAGAGTGTGTGTGTGTGTAAAATAGATAGATAGGTGGTGTTGTCACCATAGTAACCAACAAGTTTTGATTTATAATATGGGAATTTTAACTGGAAGTCTGTCAACAACACAACATACACTTCACAAAATGGCTATATGTATAGTTATTTTTGTTTCTTGGTTGTTTGTGTGTGGGGCTGTTTCTGTGTCTTTCAACATATAAACAATCCAACACAAATTTCAAAAAAAGACTTTCATTTTGAACAATTTATGAAGGTATGTGCATGATTAACAAATATTTGTTATACTGGCACCATAGCAACAGGCAATGACTTAGTAAATAGAAAATATGGGAGAAATAAATATGAAAGTTCATAAGTTTTTAAGGGAATTAACTCTGTAAAGCAGCAAATTTGTGAAAAAAAGAAAAGAAAAGTGCATTCAATTTTTTTCTGTATAATTTGGACATTTATTTCTTCTGATGCCCCTAAACAGCCCAGATCAAAAATCCCCCAAATCAGAGTGAATGACTTACTACAAAAAGAAAAAGGAAAGCATTTTCCAAAAATTACAATATGTTAATAAAAGGGTTGAATATTTTGGTTACAGGCAAAATGAAACCTCTATTACTCCATCATCTTTCATTATTACATTTAAGACACCTCAATTAATATACCCTTTCTTAATGAATTCCATTAATACGATATATTATAACCTAGTTAAAAGATTTCTGTCAGGACACTAATAAATGTGAAGTCAGAATATCCATTTCACAGATAATTATGAATCTTATCTGTAAGCACTGACCTCGTTTATTTGCTTGCTCATAATTATGCAACAAACCATTTCGTATTGAGATTTTAGGTTTAGACAACACAAACATATTCCCTCAAGATTTTCTTTTAGTTTAGTGATCTTGTTTGATTGGATTATGTAGAATTTTCCCTCATGACATTGTCATATAGATATATATGGTCGAGAGTGTTAGAGTGCATGTGCATGCACGTGTGCACACACACACACACACTTTTAAAACCTTCCTACCCTTAATAAGCATTTTCCTAACAACTGATAAAGAATAGAAACAACCTTAAACTAAGTTACAGTTGTACTCTCAAAATGAAAAACTTAATAGCATATTTAATGTAACACTTAAGGGATTATATGTGGTAGAAGTTACTTTCATAAAACCAGACTTGATACTTTAGGTCTAGTTTATCTACTTATGTTTGTTGTTTGAAAGAACATGCTACTTATTTCAACAATAAGTAAAAGATCTTCAAGAAATACAGATTGTTTAGAAATGGGACAAAACTTTCAGCTTATACAGAGTCGAGAAGATTCTCATATTCAGAACTTTAACAAATGCATCAGCTGTCTAAACGTCAGATCAGAAACCTTAATAAATGCTATCATTTGAAGGTCCCATCACTGCTTGAATAAAGAGGCAAATACTTAAATATTTACTTGGAACAATAAACATTTTCTCTTTATTTTTCCTCTTCCTTTGTAATCCTCTCATCAACACTTTTAATCTCACAATACTTTGTAACAATAGACTCTGATATTTTTAACCATTTTATCTTTCCGTATTCATTTCTATATTGCAGAAGGGATCAATATTTATCTGTTTAAAAAGAAACAGTCACTCTTTTTTCTCTTCCATTTTGATCTGCCAAAAGATACTTTTGATCTCACTACATCTTATAACTCTTTCATGATTTATATTCTCATCTCCAACTTTTCATTTTTGTGTACTAAAAGCTGAGAAATGTTACTTTGTAAACCTTAAAGTACTTCTTTACACTTTCACCTTTCTTCCAACTTCAGGTTTTTGTTACTCAAATCTGTGGTCATTTCTCTTGGGACTCTTTTGCTGCTGGTTTTCAACTTTCATCTTCTTTTTTTTCTTGCTTGAATCTTTGGAGAACTGTCTTTGGTTAGAAAGCAATGCACTTACATTATTTACATTTGATGGATATTTGTCCTCGTCTCTGTTGTTAACACAGCGTTTCGGCTGATATACCCTCCAGCCTTCATCAGGTGTCTTGGGGAAATTTCGAACCTGGGTTCTCGTTCTTAATTTATTTTTTTTATTTTGTTGTCTTTGTTCTTATCATTCAGGTCACTGCCTAGAATCTTGGGGTTAGTAGCCCGCACTTTTAACCACTACTCCGTATGCTCCTAGTGGTTAAGATCGTGAGCTACTAACCCCAAGATTCCAAGTTCGATTCCAATCAGTGACCTGAATAATAATAATAATAATAATAATAATAATAATAATAATAATAACATCGAAAAATACCATGGGAATGAGAACCCAGGTTCGAAATTCCCCCAAGACATCTGATGAAGTCTGGGTGGTATATCAGCTGAAATGTTGTGTTAACAACAAGCAAGATGAGGACAAATATCTGTCTAATGTAAATAATGTACATAATTGATCATCTCTTAAATATAGAACTGTAGCAATGCAGTTGCTTGGTAGAAAGTTTCATGCTATTCTCAGCATCATGACAGATAAACATTGTAGTTATCATTTCTAAAAGAATTCCAGGAAATCTCCCCTGGTTTATAATGTTAAAAGGTAAGAGTGAATAACATGAAAATGCCGTGTGGAAGGGAGATAATCTTGGTATCAGTAAGCTGAATGAATTCATTTCTGATATAACCGTTTGTGAGTGTGTACATATATATTTGTAGGTGTATACTTACACACATACACAATATATCTATGTGTGTGTGTGTGTGTGTATATGTTTTAGAGCTGTAACGAAGTCGGACCAAAATACCATAAGGTTCTTTTTGTGGCACTGATTTTTTTTCCATCTCTTTCCTCTGACAGGCTTCTGGACAGTTTCTACATGCCAACTTCAGGCATCTGTGACCTACATGTTAACTCTGTTTATCTGTGTGTATAAATATGTGTGATAGGTATTCTAAAACTCCAAGCATTAATTGTGTGTGTCAGTACGTATGGCTGTGAGAGTCGGCATTTAAACTTGGTTTCTATGGAAACAGCTGTTTTTATCCTAAGTTTCTCTCCTGGATGTTGCAGGTTAATAAGTTTGTACAGAGTGATACCAGTAAGAAAAGTTGCAACTGTCAAGATGAATTGTCTAATTTGTTAGATGACTTCAAGAGAAAAACTGAAACTGAACACAAGAAAGAAATTGAACAAACAGAGAAAAGAGTGTCTGACCGGGTAATTGTTTATATATGTGTATATATTAATTTTAATACATTTTAGCTATTTATCTATTTTATGGAGAATATATTTGGCCTAAATTAAATGTTTAAGAAAGGACATTTGTCCTTGTAAGAGCTTCGAATAATAAATAATGAAATGAGTCTTCTATAAAATTATATAGTTTTGTAGAAAACATTTCCAAGACATTCTACATGGACCAGACGCTCTTTCTAAAGCACACGTAAGAAGAATGGTGTGGCTATATTCACTGTAATCACTCATTCTTCTAGGAGTAGAAATCATGATCTACCTTCTTTAAAACCATATTCTTTCATTTTCAGTCTCATTGCACAGATTCTTGGACTAATGTCTTTTGGGTGCCTTAAGCCACCCAAAGCCTTTTTCAGTAGATTTGGTAGACAAACCTGGAAGAAAACCATTGTAATTAGATACATTCATACACACACACACATTTTTGACTGTCTCTTTCTGTGTGCATTTACATTTGTGCAACATACAAGCAGTGATGTTCTCAGTTTCCCTTTCAGTGAATCGTTAGCTTTTGTACGTATTCAAGTTGTGTGGAATAAGACATCCCTCGCCTGGCAAACAAGTGTTGGCAACAAGAAGAGCGTCCAGCTGTAAAATAATGCCTCAATAGCATGTTTGAGTAACCCATGCTAGTTTGGAAAAACAGACATGAAAATGAATGTGTTTATATATATATATATATATATATATATATATATATATATATATATATATAAAAACACATACGTATATCCTTGTATGGTGTAACTTAAATGTCATGCCATATCAGCAGTATTTATAACATGATGTGCTTCTTTGTTCTTCAGAAAAAGAAGTTCTTTATAGAGAACTGAAGTATTTTAGGCCAAGTTTCCCTGAAAAAGTCTCCATAGTTACAAAGATCATGGAGTACACACTGAAAATATGAAATCAGAGAAGTGCTTCCAAAATAATACAATAATTTCAGAACTCTCTCTCTGCTTTTGATTTAGAGAAAGTAGTGGTGATGGTGGTGGTGGTAGTGGTGGTGTTTGAGGATAAGAAGAAACTAATGATTTTCCTTATTTTTATTTCCAGCTCCAAAAGGAGTTTGAGATTGATAAGCAGCAGGCTGTTGCTAGAGCTGTGACAAATATGCAGAGAGAAATTGACCGAGTTCGCCGCCAGACAACAGAGAAGATCAAAGAACAATATATGGAAGAGATGAAAAAATTGTCTAAAAAACATAAGGAATATATTTCCTATGTAAAGAAAAAACAATGGGTAAGTCTGTGTTTTGGTGTATTTTGTGTATGTTTTGGCAGAGTTATAGTGATGGTAGTTACAGAGGATCGCAACCAAGGCAACCACAAATCTCCTCTGCTACAAGACACATTTCTGTCCTTCTGTTCATCCTCTAACCTCTCTTCTCAGGGTACAAATCCACCCCTTTCAGTACTACTCCACTCTCAGTCAAGGGGCTGTGTTCTTGCAAGTTACTTGTTGGCCTTTGTCATGTTAGAAGCACCCAGCACACACTGTAAAGTGGTTGGGGGCATCCAGCCATAGAAACCATACCAAAACAGAGTAGATCTTGGTGCAGTCTTCTGTCTTGCGAGCTCCTTTCAAACTGTCCAACCCATGCCAGCATGGAAGGCAGATATTAAATGATGATGAGGAACCACCTAAGAAGATCTGTCTCAGCCACAGTTTGCCGGATTATCAACTGCACAGTGAAAGTGTTTTATTTGTTTATTGAATGCCTTCTTAACTGGTCGGAGTGGACTCACGTCAATGAGTACCAACCAACCAACCGGACTGCTGTCCAGGTAATATCGTCCATAGATGAAGGCATAGCACAATGAACGTCGTGTGTTAACATCTGAGTTCTGCTGTACCACAGGGAACCCTATAGTAGAGACTTCTCCTCCCTTTGTATTCTGGGAGGCGAAATTTTTTTTCCAGCGAGAGTTCCGGACCCCAGTTATGAACTCATTTGCATACAGCCAATCAGAAATCAACACTCAAACTAATTTATGTGAGGGGCATAACAAGTGATGGGCGACAAGATAAGGTCACTTGGGTAAGGAATGACCATGCTTCTTTTCTCTTTTGATAATGTTTGTTGTTCTTGGTCTTGTTCCAACCATGACTGCCTCTGCATAGTTACTTGTGTTGCTGTTTACTTTGTAAAACAGTAAGAAGGGGAGAGGGTTTCTAGCACATCACCCTCTACCCACATTTTTACTATGTGGGTCCCTAACAAAATCCGATAATAGGTAAATCTGTGTAATTACTTGGCTCCTTCTAAAACCAGGTACAACTTGGCGATCGGTCGACTTACAACATTGTTCTTTGTCTAGAGAGAGTGTGTTTGTTAACAAAAAGGTCAAGGTGAGCTCTGATTGGCTGTATGCAAATGAGTTCATTACTGGGATCCGGAACTCTCGTGGGAAAAAGAATTTCACTTCTGGGAGACCACCATTTCTATCTCCCCCCCCCCAGTGCTTGTCATGCGCCAGGAACATGTGCTGCAAGGGAGGTAACTTACTATTTCCTAAAACCTGTAGCGCATCTCAGATTATCACAGTTTGTGTTTCATAATTTGGAGTTTTTGGGGGCAGAGGGAATTTGGGATGTCATAAGTGGTTGTCGTGTTTAGAAAGGACATTGGCAAAGGACAGTGGGAAATAACTGAGCTGGATGTGAAACTGTAACAGCAACTATAATGGAGATATAGTTATGGATTAGAGTAGGGTAAAGAATGAGACGATTGTGGTGGAGGGGGGGATTGTATGAATAGAATAAGATGGGAGAGTCATGAGTCAGCTCGGAAATAAAATCAGAAGCGAGAGAGACATTGATGTTATGATGGAGAACAGTTATATTTCGGTAGAATACAAATTGAATGAAACTAGCAGAACAGAGCTTGCCCATTCCACTTTATATTGCAATCAGACAAGGATTTGAACTCAACACTTAAGAATTAGTCAGATATTTGTTAGTTATACAGTTATCCTGTTTTTTTTTACAACTGTCCCCATCCCAGGAATATAACTTGTAAAATATAGGTTTGTAAACCATGGAGGAGAGGTGAGTTCCAACGTTTTTGACAATATGGCCCCAAATTGACTTATGTTTGTGTGAGCTAAAATGAATTAGTTTCTAACTCAACGTAATGGTGATAAGGGTTAAAGGGCTGAACTCCTGACTATAAATGTTAGTCATTGAGTTGTCAAGTACATCACTCTGGTAACTTTATTTTTGTTCAATTTTTTAGCATCAAGTTTCACTGTTTACAATTGATTGACGATTAACGATTGAGAGGATTTATTCTGCCACAAAACAATCGTGCCCATGTGGGCATGAGAGGATGAGTGTAAAATAGAGACAAATGAAAGAGCTTAATAGGGGTCAACTTTTAGGGCCTTGTTGTTGTAGTTACTGGTGAAAGGGCTCAGTTTTCAGTATTTATGGGGTTCAACTTTCACCCCCCCCGACTATTTTCTTTCTTTCTTTCTTGTTCTGACTCGACCTTTCCTTTATTATTTTAGTGTTTCTTCTGTGGAGAGGAAGCTATGTACCATTGTTGCTGGAATACGGCCTATTGCAGCAAAACGTGCCAAAAGGACCACTGGCAAAAAGAACACAAAAACGATTGTCGAAGGCCGCGGCCGAAACCCAACACTACACAGCAGCAGGAACAACAACAGATCGACAGCGACAGCGACAGCAGCGACGGCAACAACGGGAATCGTACTCATGGTCATGGAAGCAGCAACTTCAGTTTAAGCGGCAGCTCTGGCAGTAGAGACGGCAGCTGTAAAAGCGCCCTTTACTATTAGACTTGTAACTTTGTGCTTAAGCATTTAGAAATGAAATGACAACAACAAATAATAGAAACCTATTCTCCATCCCTCTCGCCCATCATGTCAGTATTGAAAAAAACCAATGCTCTTCAGAATTTTGGTCTTTTAATTGAGATCGTGTGAACTCAATAATGATGATAATGACAAAAAAAAAAGATGAAAAAAAAAGATGAAAAAAAAAGATAAAAAAAAAACAGCATAGTAAACATTCATTGATGCCCATCCTTGCTTTCATTTCATTGTCGTTATATATTTTTGTTTTCTAAAATTTTTAGATAACTTTTCATTGGTCTTTTATCCTTCTCTCAGAATTGAACGATTTAAGTATTGCAGAATAACGAAAGAATTTCTACAAAATTAAAAATGACAAAAAGAATGAAATTGCATAAAATACCAGAGAAAAACATAACTGAAAGAACACCTATAAAGACACACAAACACACATACACACACAGACGAGAATTTGTGAGTATATCCTCATGTTTGTCTCTATGTCTCTTTCCCTGTGTGTGTGTATATATATTTACTCTCGCTCACACACACACCAACACACACATGTATTTAAAAGAGTTATTACATAGTGTTAGGACAATTAAAGGGATGATGTAAACTTATGGTGAATGTTTTTTTGTCAACAGTCCATGTTGTTTTTCTATGAATTCAGTCCTTCTCTTTGTTGCAGGTGATTGCACCGTTTTGTAAATGAGAAAAACCCCTATTTAGTTCTGTCCCAGTTTGCATTAATATCAATATACCAGTCACCATCCTACCAGTTGCTCTTCTCTCTCTGGTCAGGGAAATCAGTCACCTGTCTCTGATGAAGTGGTTGATCCAAAACACTGAAACCATGCAGGTAAATGTCTCTTTTTACACCTGGCCACAGACAGAAAATCCTATGCTTTAACCACAGTGTGTGTGTGTGTGTGTGTGTGTGTGTGTGTGCGCACATACCGATAATCCCTGTATGGAGAGAGAGAGAGAGAGAGAGAGAGAGAATCGTGTGTTTTTATTGATATCTTTATGTACCTATAAATCTCTTTCTCTCTCTTCATACACACACACACACACACCACACGCATCGACTGAGGTACATACATTCATGTAAATATCTTCACATTTGCATGCTCATTCATATATATACACATCCATCTCTAAACAAACAAACACTCATTCATCAATCTCTTCATTCATCAATCTCCTCATTCATCAATCTCCTTACAAGCTCTTGTGGCCACACATTTCATTCGATCTACTTAAAAGCACCCACATGCATACACACATACACACATGTGCACACATACGCATACATATGTATATATATATATATATATATATATATATATATATATATAAGTGTATACACACAACGATAGTTTAGTCTTGATACTGAAACCACACGAATAGAGGTCCCACCCCTGGTGCAGTTTCCACCCATACCACTCTTTGTGAAAGCACATAACTTTAAATAATCTGTGACAAACAATTAACCTACAAGGCAGAGCCCCAGCATGGCCACAGTCTATTAACTGCAACAAGTAGAAGCTAAAAGATGCACACATATGCGTAGTAGATGAATTTTTACTTAACCCTGACTTAAAATTTCATCTGAAGAATGCTTTTCTTTAAGCATAAACATTTATGCTTTGGGAAATCAGCAATATTTATCAAGGACAGAGGCTCTCAACCCCTTTTTCTTTTTAACCTGTGGACCCTGTTTTGTTACTATTTTTGACTCTAGTGGATCCCCTCGTAGCCATTCAGTATTTTATAGATGCTTCTTTGAAAGTTCCTTTTTTTCTGTTTTTCACCCATTCACTTGTAGAAGTTTGGTAAGAGCAACGTTTGAGAGCAGCCAGGAATATGTTAAACTCTGTAAAACGCTAGGAAAAGAAACCTGTTCCTTGCAATAAATACATTAAAAGCAAGATGTATTCATGGACCCTTATTACTGTGGACCCCCGATTTAATATTTTGCATGTGTGAACCCCTAAAAATCTTAATATGGACCCTGGTTGAGAACCAGTGATCTAGGGTTTTATAGAAATCTATTTAGCTCTGAGCAAGAAGAGAAAAATCAGGACTGATTTCAGCAATGGCCAACTTGTGTTCAGGATGTTGGTGAGTGAAGGATTTGCCTTAGCTGGAGAGGAATGGGGAGATCTTGGTGTGTTGTCTGAAGAATGTTGCCATTCTATGTGTGACTTACAAATGGCTGAGTAAATATTTAAGGATGAAATGAAAGCCAAGGATGGATGTGTGATGTTAGCATGAGAGTCTGGAAGTGGGTGGTGATGGTTGTAGCAGGGGAGGCAGAATGGTTTGAGTTATCTTGTTTCTGGCTTTGAATATTGATTGAATACTGATAGATTAATCTGATTCCTTCTCTCCATCTTTAGACAGGCATGAAGATTGAAAATGTTAGCAGAAAGAGGAAAGTGAACTAGTAAGAAACCCTGCCTTTCTTCAATGTATTAACACCATAAATAGATTTAGTCGGATATCAAAACTGGATCACAGGCTCATATCAGTAAAAGTAGAACTTGACGGGGCTTACACACATACATCTCTTGAATAATCTTTTATTTTTTATATTAGCAATAATGATAATCCTCACTGGTCCATTTGGTTGTTGGAACATCACTAAAAACCGAACCCTCCAACTTCTATTTACTACAGGTATTGAACTCAACACTTCAAACTAACAATGGCTCTATTGTGTACAATGACATGGTTTTATCCTGTTGTGGTTCATTATTTCCAGATAAGAACTGACACATTGAAAGTTTAGTGTCTTGTCTTCAATATTGACAATATTTATGATAGAATAACCACCAGCAAAGCCTTCAGATGGTTGCTTGGAACTCAAGCAACTCAGAAGTAACTTTACATACACACACACACGTGCACACACTTTGTGGGTTAACATGGCTACCAATGGTTTCGTGTAAAGGAGGATCCAAAATGGAGTTGAGTACCAACATCTCCATGTGGCAGGCTTAAAAATTGTTAAGAGATATTTCTCTTTACATGAAACCATTGGTTGCCTTGTTAACTGACAAAGAATATTTATCTACCAACGTTGAGCACTCATTCTCACTGCTTGATATTAGCTAATAGACACACACACACACTCACACATATATATGAGAGAGAGAGAGAGAGAGAGAGTGCATGCCAGTCTTTAATGTATACCCAACTCCTTCATAATCCTCCTAACATTGAAAGCTATAGGGAAAAGAAAACCCTTCGTTAAAACCTCCAGCACACATTATTTTTGTCATTAACTAGAATGTGGTCATGCAAGTATTTTTATATATAAACACATTAACTTATAGACTTCAAGACACATTTCTATGAAGGCACCAATTTGTGTGTGTGTGTTTGTAAACTGTCCGGTACGTATATGCTGCGTTTAATACATCCAGGTCTTTATATTTTATATCTACATAAAAAACATAATTTTTTTTTGTTTCTGATGAAGGCCTTTCTTTGAAATGTCGGGGTTGTTGTCTCTCCACACAGACACGCACGTATGCACGCCATAAGCTCTATGTAATCAGATCAATAACAGTTTAGGATTGTTACAGGGTGCACACACTACAACACACAGTTTAGATATAATAATAATAATAATAATAATAATAATGACAATAATAATGGTTTCTGATTTAAGCACAAGGCCAGTAGCAAGTTTGAGGAGAGGGGTTTAGTCTGTATCATTGACTCCCGTATTAGATTGATATTATATCTTATTGACTCTGAAAAGATGAAAAGCAAAGCCGACCTTGGTAGGACTTGAACTCAAGATATAAAGAACGAAAAGAAGTTCTGCAAAGCAGGTTTTTCCGACTTTCTAGTAATTCTGTTCGTTCACATCCTTCCTCCAATAATAATAATAATATGTAAATTCTTCAAGGTGGCAAACTGGCAGAACCGTTAGCATGCCGGGCAAAATGCTTAGCAGTATTTTGTCTGCCTCTACGTTCTGAGTTCAAATTCTGCCGAGGTTGACTTTGCCTGTCATCCTTTTTCGGGGTTGATTAAATAAGTACCAGTTACACACTGGGGTCGATGTAATCAACTTAATCCCTTTGTTTGTCCCCTCTATGTTTAGCCCCCTGTGGGCAATAAAGAAATATAAAAAAATGTAAATTCTTCTTCTTCTAAATGCAACCTTACTCATTCTGTGATTTTTCTCCCACAGACATCAGTGTTTTCAATTGCATGACCCCCTTCACCTGTTGGCATCTTCAGATGCAAAACCTTGTTGTCCCTTGACGTCTGTGGTTGAGATCTGGGTGCAACTCCTATAAATTAAAGCAAAACCAAAACATAGCATAATAATAATAATAATAATAATAATAGTAGTAATAATAATAGTCATAATAATAATAATAATAATAATAATAATGTCTGCTAGAGGCACATGGTCCCAAATTTAGAGGAAAGGATGTATAATTGATTAAAGGAAGCTCAATATCTGATGACCTTGCAAGTATGAAAATCTAGTTGAAGCTGATTAGATTTGAACTTAGAATGTTGAGAGATGGAACTAAATACCAAAAGTTATTTAATCCATCAGTCTACTGTTTGTCTCCATCAACTGATTTGATGAGGATGTAGTGAAGGTGCTATTGGGATATGATGATGATGATGATGATAATGGCAATAACAAATGCATGTGTTTTTGTTTTGTCTGATTTTCTGTCCATCCATTCTCCATATCAAGTTTGACAGTGTACTGTTTGGTGTTCTGAGACAAGTGGTGGTGTCTTGCTCCCCTGGATAGAATGCCAGTCTATCAGTGGATTGAAGCTCACCTCCACAGTTTAATGAACCAGCTGGCACTTTTCACTGATGTGACTGTGCCACTCCATGCTCACCGATATCTACAGCTTTTCAATGGATAGATTTAAAGTGTGTCCCTGATGTGAACCAACAGCAGTATACTGACGATGGAATAAGTAAACTGTTCACTCCCCTCCCCCCCACCGCCTCCTGTAACTTTCTGATTCCGTAGTGTTATATAATTCCTTGTAAATATGTTGGTTTAATAACATTATGCTATGGCGGTGATTGTGTTGTTCTCCCCTAATATGGGGGATGGAGGTTACATGTCCTTTTCTATTCCTCTCTACCATGCAACATGTTACATAAAACCATCAACTTATTAATTTCAGGATCTCTTGTCCATGGCACCCTGGATTGATTTCTCTTAAGATGAATTCAATTCATCTTTGCAAGCTAAGAAGAAGACACTATTTATTAAGTATTCATTTTAATTAGTTAATTGATTAATTATATGTTGTTCTCATGACTTATCCTGTTTTGTGCCTGTTTACAACAAAGTGAATATAACCAGTGACAGTCTAAAGATTTAATCTTGGCTGCCAGCATAATACGACTGGTGAAATAATCCAGGCTGTATTAACTCTTTTAGCTGATATTTCCCTCTGGATTAAGGAAACCAGCTGAGAGTGAGAATTATTTCGTCTGTTAATCTAATAGTTTATCAATAAGAACATCAACTGAGCAAGGAGTGAGTGTGTGTGTGTCACAGCTGAGTCTATTAAGAGTAAAAAATAAAGTAAAGACTCCCTTTGATCATGAATGGCCATGGGATTGCACCTAGAAGGTTCCCCTCCGAGGCACAAGTCTGGCCAAGGTTGTTTATGGAAGACCAACAGTTGTCCATGCATACTAGCCTCCCCCTCTCCATGCCACTGATGTTATCCAAGAGAAAGATGGATACAGCTTGGCACCATTGATGTCGTAACTCATTTTTACAGCTGAGTGAACTGGAGCAATGTGAAATAAAGTGTCTTGCTCAAGAACACAACATGCAGTCTGGTCTGGGAATTGAACTCTCTACCTCGTGATTGTGAGCTGTGTCTATTAACTCCTTGAAAAATCATTTAGTTTTGTTATGAAGAAAACAGGCAGAAAATAGATTGAGAAGACTACCTTGTCAAAATTGCAACATTCGATCCGTTTCCATCCTCCATTGCCAAATATGTCTGATACGGTCTTGCAAGGGTCTGATGTAGAGTTGAGTGTAAGCTTTTAGCAGGTCAAACCTAGATATACAGAAAATACTCTGCTACAGGTGTTGGAGCAAATAAAGACTGGAGATCCAAGTTCTGTCTTGTTTAAAATATTGTCTGGATTTTTGCTTCCTTACCTGAGATTTATAAAATAAATATCAGATGTATATTCAGCTTATGTTGAATTGACTCTATACTCCCTGTCTTTGTTGAGGATTTCAGCCCCTTGTATGTGTGTGTGGTGGAGTAATTATCATTGTCATCATCAATACATGGTTTCCAAATGTGTTTTTCCCCTTTTTTTAACTCTAGCTGTTGTTGTTTAGTTCTGATTGAGCAGACTTATTATCCAAGACATTCCATCCATAACCATCATGCCTTTTCTCTAGGTGCAGTGCACTCTGGACCCTATTTTCTAACTTGTTCTTTTCTAAGATGGTAGAGTATGATTTAGCTGCTATGTCGAGCTAGTGAGGCAAACACACTGAAACAACCTTTAATGGTCTTCTAACATTGACTTGATAACTAAATGCTTGTTAGGACGAAGGAACAAATCTACAAGTTTAAGTATTTCTAACAGCAAGGCTGTTAATTGGTCATAAATGGTAAAGGGGCAGGTGGAAGGAAGCAATTAGTTTTAACTCAGGTAGAAATACCTTGTGGGATCAGTTTTGTCTTTCTCTCTCATTTAAGATTGATAAAATAAAGTAGCAGTTATGTACTGGGTTCAAGGAATCAACTAGCTCTCTCCTCTTAAAATTGCTGGCCTTTTTGCTTAAATAGAAACCATTATTATTATTATTAAAGTGGTGAACTGGCAGTCTCATTAGCACACTGGACGAAATGCTTAGCATAATTTCGTCTGTCTTCACGTTCTGAGTTCAAATTCCACCAAAGTTGACTTTCTTTCATCCTCTTGGGGTTTATAAACTAGGTAACAGTTGAGTATCGGGGTTGATGTAATCGACTAGTACCCCCCCCCCGTCCCCCCAAATATTAGACTTTGTGCCTAAAGTAGAAAGGATTATTATTATTAATGCAGGGTCTGGATAAACTCTTGAGTACTTTAATCTAAGTACTTTAATAGTTATCAGTCTTTCCTTGAGGCTTACAATTCTTAGAGATTTTAAAATCGTTCTGGGAACCCTGACCCCCCAAGATCCGATCCTAAAACATTCAAAATTACTTCCAACACTGGCTGTTTTCACTTTTAGCGAAGTAATTTTGAGAATCCCAGTATTTTCAAGAGAATTAAACATCAATCTCCAAACGATAGGCAGTTTGAAGAATTGTCTGTCACACCTTTTGCAGGTGTATGGTACCTTACTTTAGAAATTTTGCTTTATCAGTTTTACATTCAAATCCATCAACATGAATTTGGTGTTCCTCTGGGAAGTGAAGAGTGACCATGTTTCTAGACTGCAACAATGTAACTCAATGGCATTCATTTAGGCACCTCACCCATCTGCTCCACAAGTATTGATTGGCCTTGTGAGAACAAACCCTTGTTAGGCCTTCTCCCTTTGGTACAAATCATTGTCATTGGATGCCCTCGGTACTGAGCTTTGAAAGTTTAACTCTGATTTCATTTCATTCTTTCTCTCTCTCTCTCTCTAATACATACATTTTATATAAATATATATATATAATGTATGTAAGCTTTATATATAAGCTTTAATTCAGTCCTTTTCATTTCTGAACATCCAATCCTGAAGACAGCAGTAAAAAATGGTGAGGATTTTACTCTGAAGTTTGACTTGAGGTGAGGAAACGCTTCATTTAATATTGGAGGGGGAGACCACCGTGCCGCCTCACCATAGTATCACCTCTCTCTCTCGTGCACACTCACACTTCTATATAGTAGCAATTTATATCCTTGAATATGTATCTAACAGAGCAAAATTGTTAAAATTTGGGTGAAGGGGGATACAGCTAAAATATTATCATTAATAATAATATTATATAAAGTTTTCTTGATTTTTACTTGTTTTTGATAAAATTTTGTTTGAGAAAGAAATAGACTTTTTTTTTTTTCATTAAAATATATTTTCTTTTATTCATGGAAGGGTATGTCATTTTTTTCTTTTTGTTTGATACCTTTTTTTTTTCCCATTAAAATGTATTACAAATGCCTAAATCTTGTTTTTCTTTGTTTTACTACTCTGCATACCAGTATTTCATGTGTGTCATTTGTTTTAACATTTTTATATGCATATAGATACAATCATCCTCTCAATTAAGGAAGGATTGCATCTCTGAAAGCTTTGTTGTAATGAAAAAAAAAAAAAAAAAGCAAAACTTGTATTCTTCTTGACTTCCAGGTTATCAATTGTGAAGCATTTTTGAAAATTTTTTTCTTTTGAACTGCCCCACAAGAAAACTGAAAAACAGACTTTGTTTTAATGGCTCCAAAGATACTATAAGATGTTGCACAAGCATTCAGCTCTGAGCACATTGCATCTCAAAGCAGAAACAACTGTAAGCTAATGAATTTGATAATGCAATTCTCATTTATCTAATGTCTTATTATGCTCTGTAGTCAATGCTTTATTCTATGGCATATTGAGTTCTAGCAACTGGTTATTAATCACTACACCTAAGCCAAATCGGCTTCTGTGTATCTATCTCATGGGTGGGTAGCTGACAAGTTTACTTCACAACCACATGGTTTCAGGTTCAGCTCCATTGCATGCCACACTTGGGTTGCAGCCCATTCTGACCGATGCCTTCGGAGCGGATTTCAAAGAAGGGAACTAATACAAGTGTGTGTACCTTTCCCTTAACATTGCTTTTGAATCAGTTCAAAGTGTTGTTTGTTAAAATAGTAAACAAATTTTGATTGATACAAGCATAGTAACAAACTTACAAAATATAAAACATTTAATGTATTATTGCTATCATAGAAAAGTGCCAAACATTCTCTCCTGCTGTCTTCCACTCTCTCTCCTCTTCTCCTGCACTTCCCCCAGGTTGGGTCACCATGTATCTCCTTAGCAGCAGCTCATCTCTCTCTCTCTCCCCCCACCTCTGTCTGGGTAACCTTGTACCTCCTTGTTTCTGTCTCACAACAACCTTTCATCAACTGACACAAGATCACCTCCTCCAATGCCCACCTCCCCTCTCAAAGGATCCTTGGTGACCCTGTCAGTGCAGGTGCCACTTAAAAAGCATCCAGTCTACACTGTAAAGTGGTTGGCATCCAGCTGTAAAACCCTTGCCAAAACTGACCTCGCCTGTGCTTGTGCCACGTAAAAAGCACTCAGTGCACCCAGCTGTAGAAACCCTGCCAAAACAATCACAGGAGTCGGGTGCAGGCTTCTGCCTGGACGGCCCCTGTGAAGCTGTCCCATCCATGCCGGCATGGAAGGTGGACGTTAAACGATGATGATGATTTAAAACTCTTCATTACGAGTCATTTAGCTCAACCTTTTAGCATTCACATTATGTAATGTTTACTCATTCACATTGTTATATTGAAAAACACGAAATATTCTCAGGCAATATTGTTAAGTAAGCGTTGGTGATTGATCTTTATTTATCATTACTGAATATTGCCTCCACCTTCTTCCCCCCCACCAACTGATGTTCACCATTGGTCACGCCTCCACCCATCTTCACCATATTGCCCTCTACCTCCATCTCTGTCCATTTGCCACTTTCCTGAACTTTCCTACCCATCCATCCTGTCCAATCCTCTGAAATGCTTCTCTAAAGAAGAGCCTCCGTTGCCAAAGTAGACATTAAAGCTTGGGGCAGGCCTTGAGATCGCCAGCGCCTATCAAACCATCCAATCGATGCCAACAAGGAAAATGGACGTTAAATGATCACACACACACACACACACACACACACACACGTGTGTGTGTATATGTGTGTGTGTGTGTGTGTGTGTGTGTGTATATATATGCATACATACATTTTTATGTGTGTGTTTATATGTAAACACACACACACACACACGCAACATAGCCACAGATTATTACCATCACTTTCATATGTTCAAATACATTTTTTTTTTTCAAAAAAGCCAAACTGTTTCAAATATCTTTGCTTGTTTAATTCACAGCCACTAAAAACAGGTAGAGATGCTAAAATATTTTGGGAAAGCACTCCATAGCTCCATCATCAAAGATGGTCACATGATTTTTAACAAGTTAACATTTTAATTCTATTATTTGGTCCATTATCAGCAATTACATCGACAGACAGCATTACCAGATTCTTTTTTTTTTTTTTCTTCATTTAAAAATTCTTTTTCTTTCTAAAGGAAATTCATCTCAAGCTGTGCAACATGAGAGAAAGCACTTGCAAGTTTTTTGGGGTTTAAATCATGGAATTGGTTCAATGTGTCCTCCATGTCTTGAAGGCATGTTTCTTCTAACATTTGAAGCATGTCTGTCTTTTGCGCTGCCAGTGGACCCCCACTTGCAAGCAAAGATTTCAGTTTCATGTGACTTTTATAAAGTTTGTGTTTACGATCAACTTCTTTCTGGAAACGGGGTTTCTGATGAGCAGGATCATCGTCCCCATAAGACGGAGATATACTGGGGAGATCCACTTCCTGGATTTCAGAAGAAAACATAAATGGTTTGAAAATACTTGTCTTTGGGTTTGGTGTGGCAGTAAACCAGTGGCAGGAGCCACTGAAACTACTGGCCCCTTCTTGTGGACAAAGCAGAGATATTTGGCTGCTGGCTGTGACAAATTGGTCTCTTGATATATTGATGCCAATGGCATCTTTTCGAAGATGCTTGAAAGAATTTCGAGGATTTAAGGGTTCTGAAAGGAGAAAATAAATTGAAAGATTTTTTTTATTACAAAATGATTATGAAAAAAAAAAAAAATGTAATCTAAGCAAAATTAAAACTACAGTTCTATATTTAA
The DNA here is from genome assembly GCF_046866305.1 of Octopus bimaculoides. Taxonomy (NCBI): domain Eukaryota; kingdom Metazoa; phylum Mollusca; class Cephalopoda; order Octopoda; family Octopodidae; genus Octopus; species Octopus bimaculoides. Next base: position 1,135,031 of record NC_142936.1, read on the forward strand.
GAGATGAGGAATTATGTACATTATTTACATTTGACAGATATTTGTTGTTAACACAAACTTTTTGGCTGATATACCCACCAGCCTTCATCAGGTGTCTTGGGGAAATTTCACACCTGGGTTCTCATTCCTAAGGTATTTTTCGATATTATTATTATTATTATTTATGGAATTAAACTCGGAATCTTGGGGGTTAGTAGCCTGTGCTCTTAACCACTACACCATATACCCGTGGGCAATTATGGAGTGAATTTTTTTAGGGCTCATAAATCTAATATTTTCCTATCCTTCTTTAATACTGGTTCCTATATACTGCTCGTATCTGCACTCGATCTGCTTAGGAAGTTATTATGTCCTAGCATATGTGCTGCTTCTTTTAGTTTTCGTATTTTCCAATGGTGTTCTCTGTCATTTTTTTTAACTTCATCCCACAGGGGGAGGTGGTCTCCATTTTTCCATGCATGGTCAGCTATACCCGATTTATCAATATCTCCTTGTGTCACAGCTTTGAAATGTTCCTCTATCCTTATTTTGAGGGGGTGGCATGTTTTGCCTTTGTATACAAAGGTGAAACATAAGTGTAGATGAACATCGCAAAGCTGTGACACGAGGAGATATTGATAAATCGGGTATAGCTGACCATGCATGGAAAAATGGAGACCACCTCCCCCTGTGGGATGAAGTTGAAATAATAGACAGAACACCACTGGAAAAAATGAAAACTAAAAGAAGCAGTACGTATGCTAGGACACAACAACCTCTTAAGCAGACAGAGTGCAGACATGAGTAGCATATGGGAACTGGTATTAAGGAAGGATATGAAAATATTAGATTTATGAGCCCTAAAAAATTCACTCCATAATTGCCCACGGGCATATGGTGTTGTGGTTAAGAGTACAGGCTACTAACCCCCAAGATTCCGAGTTTAATTCCAGGCAGTGACCTGAATAATAATAATAATATCGAAAAATACCTTAGGAATGAGAACCCAAGTTCGAAATTTCCCCAAGACACCTGATGAAGGCTGGAGGGTATATCAGCCAAAACGCTGTGTTAACAACAAACAAGATGAGGACAAATATCCGTCAAATGTAAAAGTAAAACTATTGATGTCTTATATAGATCCAGAATTAATGTAATTAAACAAACATAGTATATTAATGAAATTTAATGACTCTCAATTGTGGAAATAGAAAAAAGCAGGAGTTGAAGTCCTCGTTTGAACATAAAATCCTGATTTACACAAATTCGTCAAATGCAATTAAAGTCTGGCATTGACCAGTGACCAGCATTATGTTGTGTTACAAGACATAATTCTCAGTGATTGAATTTCTCCTCACAGTGGTACTTATTATTACCAAACATTGACAACACTGCGAAAATGATGACCAGGAAAGACTGTTGAAGAACTGCCACCAAAAATAAAGAGCAGCTCTGTGAGTCCTTGAGATTCAGGAAGGATCAGATTTGTTAAATTTTCAGTGTTTCAGTTAAATTTCTTGAGAGAAATGAATGATGTTCATTGTAAAAATATTTGCAGGTAAACCAATGTTTGCAGCATAGAGAAAAACAATAAATAAATGCAGGCAGGAAACGGCCAAGTGGTGGAGGTTATTGAAAAGCCATTTATATACATAAATCCACACAGAAACACACAAATAAGTGAAATCAGAAAAAGTTTTGTTTGTAAATAAAATCCCTGCTTCTGAATGTTTTTTTTCTCCACCGGTAAAGTGTTCAAACAACAGAAATAAGCAAAAACCTAACGGTGCTAAGTTTGGAGAGGAGTGAGGTAGAGTTTCTCAGCCTAAGGAATCTATTATTCCTTGGGTTATCTTGTTGAACGCATTGCTATGTTCTCAGGGGACAGCTCCTGAGGTACCCACTTCCCTTCTCTAAACAATTTTTCAAATCTGCTTGAGATGATCTTGCATAGCAGACCAAGTCTTATTAAACCTCTGGAATAATTCCCCGATGCTTTGATGTGTCATTATTGAGAACAGTTGATCTCCTTGATCGATATTCATCCAAAAGATCAAAACCACTGTTTTTTTCTCTTTTAAATTTATCAAACCACCTTTGGCATTTCTGAAAACTCACACCATCAGGTTATATATACGGAACATATGTTTTGTCCTGGTATGCATTGCATAGTTATCCTTAGGAAATTCTCAAAGCATGCAATACCAAATATGCAACGAACTAGACCTTGTCTTCCATGGCCTGTTTCATATAAAACATACACACACACACACAGCATGTGTCTACATTGACATTTGGTTATAAACTCTATGCTGATTGGATGATTACAAGGACACCTTTGATTGGCTTGTAAACTATTTGTGTTATGATGTTGAACTGTTTACATGAAAATATGACATTACTTTTTGGTACCCCTAATACTTATAGAATCTTGTAGGAAATGTGAAATAGATAGAAATTGTGAAGAATACCATCCATTTAATAAATAAATAAATAAATATTAGTTTCCTACCTGCAACGAGCAGTTCCTCTGTTTTAGAAATTTCTGCATCAATTGCAGGTGCATTATCAGGTGTAAATACTTTTGCAAAATTAAATGGTCCATCAGATTCTTGGTAAAGTCCTGCTTCACTAACTTTAGCAATTAGATTCTCTGATGAGAGAGAGAAGTTATCAGAGATGGTGAGGTGGCCATGTATACTATACAATCCAGCTGAAATGGTAAAAAGAGAAAAAAGAATAAAATGTTGGACATTTCTAAAAAAGAAAAAAACTCATTATATTATCAACAGAATTTGATATAAAATTAAATTGCTATTTTGCTGATTGCCTTTATTTTTTTTCCTATTGATATCATTTCATATACATGGATTGACTTTATTCAAAAGACAAAGAACGAAATGTGTCATAACACTTAATGAAATAGTTTTCTAAATTTGGTGAAGGGCCCTGCTTCAATCACCACAGCAAGCAAACATCTTTAAAGGGCTTGTCAGTCTGCCCCATGGTCCCAGCTGACAAAATAGAAAAAGCATTAAGTGATTTCTGACAGTATCAGTACAGTATTGAACACTTGAAAAATCCGTCAATAGTATTAATGTTGTGTCCATAGCCAAGAAAAAATTAATCCTCACGGGGGTTAAGCCATTTTCAATGTAAATAAGAACCATTTTATTGGAGCATCTTGTTGCTACTGCTGTTGTTGTTTAGCACAAGGTTAATACAGATCAAAAAGACCTGTAATCAATAGAGTTCCAGGAGGTGATTTTCTGATCTTTTTCAAGATGTAATCAGAGGGAAATCTGGCTGCTATTTTTAGCAAGGTAAGTAACCATGTATAGGCTTGAGTTAATGAGGGAGCCTTCACAAGGTCACTCAATCTACAAGATATAACAGTCAAATCTAACACACATGAAAATATAAGTATATCAATAATGGTGACTAACAGATATTTAACATATATCTAAATTTAATAAAGGTAATTCTAACAGATATGTAACACACACATTTAATAAAGGTGAAATTGTGGAGATGCAGGCAAGTGGATGCGTTCTGTGTCCAATTTAGTGAAACTAATCAAAGACAAGGAACATAGATATAAATTCTTCAGGATGGAATAAGTGGAGTTGGTATACTATTAGAGAAATGGATAGAAACAGTAGTTAAAGACACCAAGGTGAGTCATAAGATGATTAAACTTCAGTCAGACTTCAACAACATAAACAGCAACATTTACTCTGCTCTTGTGGTGTGGTCAGTTCTGGAGGACAAACAGAAAGATGTGACGCCTCTGTAATGCTGGTGGTACAAGAATACAGGCAATCAGTACATTCTGATTAATGCTAAGAAGGACATCCAGCAATAGAAACCAAAATGAAATGCAAGCTAAATGAGTTTCCCATCAACAAAGCCAAGGTGAGCAAATCCATTCCGACCCATGTTTTGGAATTTATTGACAGTGTTCGGGTGACTGGAACCTCATCTTACCTGTGACTTTTGCAGCTGCCCAGAAAGAACCATTTCCAACCGTCTCAACCACCCAAACTTCAGAACCATCTGTTATGAGGAAACTATAGCAGTGTTTACAGGAATGTGTGAAGGTAGGTATTTCACTGTAGGGACCACTTTGACCATGTGTGGTCAGCAGAGATGTAAGGACATCGACAGCTTCACGAGAACATTTGCTGCGTTCTAATGTCAACCTAAGAGAAATGAAATCAATCATTAAACATCAGAAAAAAGAAGAAAAAGATGAAAATGAGATTGAAGGTGATTGTTTGGAGAAGGATTTCTTTATATTTTCTTAAACAGGATAAAACTGAGGTGGTGGTCTTCATGCTTTCCCAACATTATTAATTATGTGATGGAGATGATCACAATGGTAATGAAGATGATGATAATGGGGTTAGTGAGGATAGAAAATATTAAATAATGATGAGGATAAAAATGATAACGAGGTTGAAGCAATGGAAACAATGTTGAGATTGATAGCAACAACTGCTGACACTGACAGCAACAACTGCTGACACTGACAGCAAAAATTGCTGATACAGACAGCAATAATTATTGACACTGACAGCAACAACTGCTGACATAGACAGCAAGAATTGCTGACACTGATGATAACACAGAGGAATACAACAATAATAAAACTGACCTGAGTAAATCAGCTGCCAGCAACTTTTCCTCTTCGCCCAGTTTCTCTTCCAGTCTGCTGTAGACTATGGAACTGCCAATACATACTCCATATTCATTAGCTCCCATCTCAGCCCCCCACATCCATGCTGCTTTGCTCAGTACCACACCGTTTGTGTGCGGGGACTGGTCAATCTCTATAAGGCTGCACTAAAAGTAAAGTTGAGAGCAAAATTACAAGGTTCTGTAAGATGCGTGACGGGGATTTAACAGATCCATAAAAACAATTCTCTGCCACTCACAAATAAATGGTAGCACACACAGAAAGTAAATGGTTACGCCATCAGTTTCAGAAATGAAGATTCCAGTTTTTATCTTAATTTAAACGACTGCCTTACTGAATTGTTGTGTGCCAGAATATTCAACTAATACTGTTACGCTTCATGTAGCCCTTGGCCAGTCTCGGCATGACCCACTGTGTCTGTGTTTGAGAAGGCTGGCTTCTTCATTTACAGACACACTCCATCCAACAGGCTTCCTATGGAGGAGGAGGTGCCTGAAGACTATCTCCACAACTCTCCCAGGAATAGTTGGCAGAGCAAATGGATGGATGGATATACTGACAGCTAGACCTCATCAATAGTTTCTTTAGATAACTTTATACCTCTACATTTTGAAAGTATTCATTTGACAAATCAAAAATTTAGATTGTATTATTTTTTCCCTTCAAAAGTCTCATGTAAAAAAAGAAAACTATTTTAAAAGACTCACTATTTATTCTATGATATGCCCAGTGAACTCTTCACATGAGTTGAAGTGATCCAGTCAAGTAGGGAGATAATATACTGAAATGGCAGATTATTATATGGAGAGGTTTAGACTCATTGAATCAATAAAACCACCTAAATCAGCAATTTGATTTCTGTGTCAAGTACTGTGTTTTTGTCTATGGTCAATGCACTTTCTGTGTCTCATAATTGTAAATAGTCCTTCAGGCGATCACAGAGGAATTCAAGACAGGTTGCCCCTGGGAGCTCCTCTATGCTGATGACCATGCACTAATTGCAGAGTCACTATCAGAACTAGAGGAGAAGTTTCAGGTGTGGAAGCAAGGACTAGAATCGAAGGGCCTTAGAGTCAACCTAGCAAAAACCAAAATCCTAATAAGTAGGAAGGTAGATAAAACACAAACCCCTTCAGGTAGATGGCCCTGCTCGGTATGTAGAAAAGGAGTAGGTAGTAACTCTATAAGATGTACCCGGTGCAAGCTATGGACACATAAGAGGTGCAGCAACATCAAAGGCAGATTAACTACGAAGTTAGTTTTTGTATGTGGCAGATGTTCAGGTGCAATAAACACTGTAAACAAACAGGAAACAACTTCTATCTCATTCCAGGGAGAAAAACTAGAGGTAGTCGATAGCTTCCGCTATCTGGGTGACCAAGTTAGTAGTGGGGGTGGGTGCGCTGAAAGTATAGCTGCTAGAATAAGAATAGCCTGGGCAAAGTTTAGAGAGCTGGCGACAAAGGGACTCTCACTCAGAGTAAAAGGTAGACTGTATGACGCATGTGTACGAACAGCCATGCTACATGGCAGTGAAACATGGGCTGTGACTGCTGAGGACATGCGTAAGCTCGCAAGGAATGAAGCCAGTATGCTCCGCTGGATGTGTAATGTCAGTGTGCATACCCGTCAGAGAGTAAGTATCTTGAGAGAAAAGCTGAACATAAGAAGCATCAGTTGTGGTGTGCAAGAGAGACGATTGCGCTGGTATGGACATGTGGTGAGAATGGATGAGGATAGCTGCGTGAAAAAGTGCCACACCCTAACAGTTGAGGGAACCCGTGGAAGAGGTAGGCCCAGGAAGACCTGGGCTGAGGTCGTGAGGCAAGACCTTCGAACATTGGGCCTCTCCGAGGCGATGACTACTGACCGAGACCTTTGGAAATGTGCTGTGCGTGAGAAGACCCGGCAAGCCAAGTGAGATCGTTGCCAGTGCCCCTGGACTGGCTCTTGTGCGGGTGGCACATGGGATGCACCATTTTGAGCGTGGCTGTTGCCAGTACCGCCTGACTGGCCTTCATAGGATTTTCGAGCGAGATCGTTGCCAGTGCCACTAGACTGGCTCTTGTGCGGGTGGCACATAAAAGACACCATTTTGAGCGTGGCCGTTGCCAGTACCGCCTGACTGGCCCTCGTGCAGGTGACACGTAAAAGCACCCACTACACTCTCGGAGTGGTTGGCGTTAGGAAGGGCATCCAGCTGTAGAAACTCTGCCAAATTAGATTGGAGCCTGGTGTTGTCATCCGGTTTCACCAGTCCTCAGTCAAATCGTCCAACCCATGCCAGCATGGAAAGCAGACGTTAAACGATGATGATGATGATGATGATGGACCCCAACAGACTGGAATGACTCACTTAGTTAAACATAACGAACTCTGAAAAAGAAAAAAAAAACAAACTAACAAATGTTCCTGATGCCTACAGTGTCCTCGGCCATATGCATCCCATGACCATATTAGCACAGTGATCTCTCTTGCACACCACATCTGATGCTTCTTATTCACAATTTTCCTCTAAAGACACCGTCATACATGCACATCCAACAGAACATGCTACCTTCATTTCTTTCAAGCCTTTGCATGTCCTCTGCAGTCACAGCACATGTTTCACTGCCATGTGGCATGGATGTTCCCACACAGGCAGCATACAATCTGCCTTTCACTCTGAGGGAAAGGCCCTTTGTTACCAACAAAAGCAGAAGCTCTCTGAACTTTACCCAACCCATTCTTATTCTCAGAGCATCCACCTCCACTGATGACTTGATCCCTAAAGTAACTGAAGCTATTTACTACTTGGTATCCCTCTGGGTATTTGACAAAATCTATTTTCTCTACACTTTTAATGTTTATTGTATCTATTCACCTGCCACACACAAAGACTATTTTCCCTGTTAACTTTCCTCTAATATTTCTGCACCTCTTTATGTGTCCAAAGCTTACACAAGGTGCATCTTATGCAGTTCCTACCTACATCTTTTCTACATATCAAGCAGGGCCATCCGCCTGAAGGGATTTGTAATTTGTCTTTTTTCCTACTTACTAAGACTTTGGTCTTTGCTAAATTAACTCTAATCCCTTTCATTCTAGACCTTGCTTCCACACCTGAAATTTCTTCTCTAGTTCTGGTAGTGATTCAGCTATAAGAACAAGGTCATCAGCACAGAGGAGTTCCCAAGGGCAGCTTATTTTAAATTCCTCTGCTATAGCCTGGAGAACTATGATGAACAAGATGGGGCCGAGAACGGATCCTTGGTGAACTCCTACCTTGAATTCACTACTTGTTGCCAACTTTCACCCTGCTGACAGCATCCTTGTATATGACTCATACAGTGCTCACCACTACATACATACAAACACACATAAACCTATATGCACGCACACACACACACCCAGAGACAGAAACCATTTTTCTTTGACTTACCCTCAGTTTCTCTCCTGTTTTATGTTCTTTGGCTGGAACATAGATGACTTCTTGTACTTCATGTTCAGGACGATTAGAGTTCTTCCCAAAAATCATTTTGCCCGTTTCAGTAACTGGGGGTTGCGCAACAAATACATAACTAGCACACTCGGTCATCTTTGAGGGGAATGGAATGATACCTGGAAATAGAGTCGAGAACTTACAGAACAGAGTCACTGGTGGAATATGATCAGTGCAAATAATTGTACTTTTGTCTACTAATGGAGGACTTGGATTGAAAAATATATTGTGTCTGTGGTAAGAAGCTCGCTTCCCAACCACATGATTCTGGGTTCAGTCCCACTGTGTGGTACCTTGGGCAAGTGTCTTCTACTATAGCCTCATATATATATGTGCATGCGTGTGTGTGTGTGTGTGTGTGTGTACCCCACCATTGCTTGACAACTGGTATTGGTGTGTTTACATCCCTATAACTTAACAGTTCAGTAAAATAGAATGAGAGTCAGGTTTTAAAAAAAAATTAAGTCCTGGGATTGATTCATTGAACTAAAGAATTCTTCAAGGCAGTGCCCCAACATGGCCACAGTCTAATCACTGAAACAAGATAGAAGATCATCATCATCATCATCATCATCGTTTAACGTCCGCTTTCCATGCTGGCATGGGTTGGACGGTTTGACTGGGGACTGGTGAATCAGGTGGCTGCACCAGGCTCCAATCTGATTTGGCAGAGTTTCTACAGCTGGATGCCTTTCCTAATGCCAACCACTCCAAGAGTGTAGTGGGTGCTTTTACGTGCCACCTGCACAGGAGCCAGTCCAGTGGCACTGGCAACAATCTCACTTAAATGACTTTTCACGTGCCAGGAAGGCGACGCTGGTAACAATCACACTTGAATGGTGATGCCATCACGATTTCGCTTGCCCCAACAGGTCTTCGCAAGCCGAGTTTAGTGTCCAATGAAGGAGACGTTGGCATGGGGGCCAATCGTCGAATTTAGTTCGATTTCGATTTCACTTGCCTCAACAGGTCCTCGCAAGCAGAGTTTAGTGTCCAATGAAGGAAAGGTATGCATAAGTGGGCTGGCTACATCCTTGGATTTTGGTCTCACTTAGCTTGCCGGGTCTTCTCATGCACAGCATATTTCCAATATTTCCTTCCTTGTGCCTTTAGTAGAAAGGATTATTATCATCATCATCATCATTATCATTATTATTATTATTATTATTATTATTATTATTATTATTATTATTATTAAGGCAGTGAGCTGGCAGAATCGTTAGGAAGCCGGGCAAAATGCTTAGTGGTGTTTCGTCTGTCATTACGTTCTGGGTTCAAATTCCGCCGAGGTCGACTTTGCCTTTCATCCTTTTGGGGGTCAATAAATCAAGTACCAGTTATGCACTGGGGTCAATGTAATTGACTATCTCCCTCCCCCAAATTTCAGGCCTTGTGCCAACAGTAGAAAGGATTATTATTATTATTATTATTATTGTTATTATTCTGTTTTCATTCTTTTCAGTAATGAGTTCTTTAGTACAGTTGTTTATTTATTCTTTTATTTAGCCACCCTTTTCTCTTTTTTCCCTCCCTCTCTCTCCTCTCTTCTATTTCCTCCCTATAAATATTCTCCCCCTCCTAGCCATGTCCTCTCCTCATCTAGTAAGCAATTTAAACTGTCCCGACCATATATAGACTGTGAATTCCACAAATTTGCTCCTATTTTGATATATTTTAACTGAGAAAGATCTTGCGTAAGAGACGAAATTCCCTTTTCATCTATTGAGCAACAACCTGAAACATGCGTCTTAAATGCATCCAAAATATCCCTGCTTGGTTTCAATTCTTTATTATAACATTATACAACTCCTTGCCAGTGCAAGCTCACCGTTCCTAACTCCATCTACATGGATGCTATGACAAGGATTCGGAGTGGTTTGTTCCATTCAACTTGAATTGGAAATTCTGCTAATGTGCATTGCTTCTAAGCTTAACACAAAACACATGCATAATACACACACACACACACACACTTATGCATATACATTTGTATCATTTACTCATACACACACACACATATTCAAATATATACACACATGAAGAAACATTTATATATATAGAAATACACACACACATTCATTATGTATATATTCAAATATACACATTTATATACACACACACATACACATATATTATATATAAACATGCAAACATACATTATACACACACACACACACACACTTGTACACGTGTGATTGTGCATGTCTATGGATTTGTAATTCTAAGTAACTATTTAGATTTTTTTGCCTTTCTTCTTCAAGCAAAATGTCAATTTGTAGGTCAACTTTAGCCTGGATTCCCGTAGCCGTGAGGTTGGATGTCAAAATGGTCTTTGGACTGTGAATAAGAGAAATCTTCTCATTGAAACAGAGAGAAACTAATGCTATAATACTACTCTCTGGTGCTGCTGAAGTGTAATGTCGTCTCCAAAAGAATTGGAATGCAATGGCTGGGATTTAGTTCCAGATTACTGATAATAGGAACAGGAATTATGAAGTGGAAATCCTCCAATATCTGTCTGTCTCTCTCTCTAAGGAATATAAACAAACAGATGTGTTGCTGGAATAACCATACAGCTCTCCTTTACAAGAACTTGCTTGCCCTTCCCTCCTCTCATAAATGCTGCCCAACCTCCTCCAAGGTTTTACTTTCTTACAAGCTGCATGCAAATTCATTAGTGCCAGTGGCACTAAGAAAGCACCCATTCCATGCTGCAAGGTGACTGGCGTTAGGAAGGGCATCGTCCAGCTTTAGAAGACCATGCTAAAGCAGACACTGGAGTGTGATGTGGTCCTTGGACGCATCACACTTGGTCAACCCATACAACCCATGCCAGCACGGAAAAACGGACGTTAAATGATGATATATACACAGGCGTGTGTATACCCACACAAGTGGAGGGGTGGGTGTGTTAGTTAAGAGGTTTGTTTCCTACCCACATGCTTCTGGGTGGTACCTTGGGCAAACGTTTTCTTTTACAACCCCAAACTGACGAATGCCTTGTGAGGAGATTTGGCAGACGGAAAAGAAATAAGCCTGTTCTGTGTGTGTGTGTGTGTGTGTATGTGTGTTACTGTCTCCTTGCCTTGTCATCACTTGATAGTTGTAAAGGAGTGTCATCATGATGCAGGCGGTGTCCTTCATTTCCAAACTTTCGTGAATGCATGTCTGGTCATGGGAAACTATAACCGTATTTGGAAACAGAAGCTAGGCGACAGGAATGGCATCCGTACATTGAGAATCTTCCACAACAAATTCCATTTGATCCATACAAACATGAAAAGGTGGACGTTAAAACGATTACACACACACACACACACACACAGTCGCAGCTGTGTCTGTGTATGACATAATGACGTGTGTATAGTTGTGTGTAAATATATATAGATATGTGCATATGTGTGTGTGTCACCTTTTACGTATCATCACTGCAGCCCAAGTTGAAAGGCAAGACTCATTGATTTGTGTTCGTATGTTTAATGGACACTAAAATGCACACGGAGCACACACGCAAATATACGAACATTAATCCGACACGGAGATAAACCCACAAACTTTATTGTAAATCCTTAAAAAATAAAAAATAAAATATTCTGAAGTGTAGAATAAGTATTTTCCTCAGTAAAATATACGTTAGGAATGTATGTATACAAATGTGTGTTAGGAACGTTCTTTAAATACCTTCAAGGGACATCGGCCCCCAAGTCGATCGATCAAACCCACTATCGAAATAATTACCAGTCAAAAACTAACCCGTTGTTTTCTTTAAGACATAGTGTAGCAACTAGAATTCATCTCTGCAGTGTTTTCTTTAAGATGGTTGGATTAGGGTATTATTTGGGGGAAATTTGGCTGTTATTTTTAATAAATCAACTTCGTAGAAGCTTCCTTGTTGGTACGCTCGTGCGAGTGTATATAGGATTTAAATGTATATATGCGGCTTGTCTACATACCGTCAGAAGGCGAGATAAGTAGGGGGCACCTCCCTAACCAGTTGAAATAACTATTAGGTCTCTCTCAAATCTCACTCTTCCGCCTTAAAAAAATGAAGGAGGCATTAAAACAATGTCGTCCTGGATTTAAAAAAAACCCCCAACAAACTGTGCGCTCGGTGTCTGACCAAGGGTTAAACAACAATGCGAACAAAGGAGGAAGCTTCTGCGTGGTTGTTCGATCTGCTAAAATAATACCCAAATCTTCCTCAGTTTTCATTTATCTCTTTTAAAAAAGGACACATTGGTTATTGTAGTCCCAGGCGCATTGTGTTTGATGATAGATTAGCTGAATTAGGGCTGACCTAGACTACAACACTATTAACAACAGTCGTAAACCTACTCAGGTCAATTACTTCTCTACCGGTCCCGTCTCCAATTATGTCATCTCCGTTACATTCATACATAATATCTCATTGTGTTTGTGAGATATTTAGCACTCACAAAGCAAAGGAACCGATCAGAAACCGGGGCACGGTCGATTTGCGAACTTTCGACCTGCCTCTCTCTTTCTCTGTGCGTATATATTCTGAGATGAAGGAAGAACACACGCATCCAATGTACGTATTTCTGCGATAGTTTGATGCGGATATACATAACAAATTATCGTTTTGGTTACTGTACATTTATGTGTGTGTATGTGTGTACAATGTATAATGTCAATTTCAATGACGAGGATTAAATTAATACAATTAATACAGCGACGAATAATTATAAGTAATGTTATCATAAATATACATTCTTATACGCACAACACGTCCATTGGAGTGTGTGTAAGTATACCTTGTACACACCTACCTACAGAACGATGTTTTATATACAAACACATACATGAAATACACATCAACACCCAAACAGAATCCTATACAGAAATTCATTCCAAAAGTATATTTACATAAACATACATATATAGATATAACATGCATACGTAGATATTTGTGCATGCGGTGTGTGTATATATATATATATGTATGTATGTATATGTAAGGAAGTCACTATATATATATGGAGAGAGATATGCACACGGACACGCACGAAGCCGATAGGTAGGATGTTCTGGAATAGTTGTCTTATGATAGTCGGATACTTTAATGAATGTGGACAGAGAGATAGATAAGTAGATAGATACGTTAACAGTATCACCATATACATTCCAACCATGACTAACTTGTCGTTTTGTATATTCAGTTCTACGATGTCTAATGTGTCCCCCACCACCTTTATTTTTTAACATGGTAGGGTGTGATTTGAGGGAAATATGGTTGCTATTTCTTGCAGGCCAAGCAACAGTCTAGAGTTTTCGTTGTTTGTCTACCCGTTGGAAGACAGTAAAAAAGCTGGTTGGATTGATATGTCAAAAGGAAAGAGAGATGGATAAAAAGAGAGTTGGAAGTACAAAATATAGACAGAAAATATAGAGAGAAAAGAGAAATAAATATATGCTAAGATAGAGAGATAGAAAGATAGGTAGATAGAGAGATGGGTAGGTAGAAAGATAGAGAGATGGGTAGATAGATAGAGACGAAATAAAAAAAATGTTTGGTGGACGAACAGTGCTTGTATTGGTATTCATTTTGGATTTGTTTATCTGGGATTAAAAATGTTGATAATTATATTTAGAAGCATGACGAATGTGATTGATTTACCTTAAGAAGAAGAGTGAGACGGTCGGACAGATAGTCGGCAACGAAGTGAAATGGTTGACTTGAATGAATGAATGGGATATTTGCACGGTACACGGAACAACCACCTGACAACGTTGACACGGCGTGGAATACGATGGTGAGACTGGGATAGAAGTGGTTGGGGGAAGAGGAAGAGGGAGCGAGATAAGTGAGAGAGGGAGGGAGATAGAGAACAATTTTTTTTAAATATTAAAAAGAAGTAGGAGTGAGAGTAGGAGAAAGGGAAGCAATTATCGGAGTAGGAGTAGGAGAAGCTTTTAGTGCAAGAGGAGTAGGAGTAGGAGAAGTAAACAAACGGTCATCGGAAAGAAAACGAAAGGAACGGGCACGGCTGAGTTGGAATTAAGGGAAATGGAAATAGCTCGACGTATATGGGGGGCTGCCCCCCAACGAAACTTATTTTATATATATATATTAATTTTTATACTAACTTATTAATATATTCACAACACATAACACTCATTGTGTTTGTTATAAGAAACGCCTGGTGATGTCTACATCACGAAACAGGAAAATAAATGGGCGGAAAATTTAATTTCGGTTTTCGTGTAGTTTCAATTAACCACATTCAAAATTAATTTCTGTTTGGATTTTAGTGTTGTTTCTGGCAGTTTTGCAGACTTTCTCAGAACTATCATTGCATCTACCAAACGACGAAAATACTTAAAACATCTCACAGTTACACAATATTTGTAAAGCACAGAAGGTATTTGTGTGTGTGTGTGTGTATGCATGATTTTTCTTTGCGATTTATTGAAGTTCTTCTCCAGAGGGTTCAAGCCGGTCGCTAACAAAACGACAAAACTTAAGAGAGTTAAGAGAGTTCTCGCCGTTTGTAAATATGCGATTGAGTTGGTGTGTTGGTTGAAATGTCGAGGCATACACCCAAATGTGTGTATCTATTCACATAAGAATCTCAGATGGAGAATTTTGGGAATGTCTTGCAGATCCCCACTGTGCCACTAACAGATTGGATTTGGAGAATCCACGTCAGTTTCTTTCGCTCTTTCTTTGAAAACGCCATCATTTCTAAGATTTTGTGTAAATTTTCCGGTTTATAGCCTAATGCACCTATGATGATAAGTACTATCTATCTATCTATCTATCTATCTATCTATCTATCTATCTATCTATCTATCTATCTGTCTGTCTGTCTGTCTGTCTGTCTATCTGTCTGTCTGTCTGTCTGTCTGTCTGTCTGCCTGCCTGCCTGCCTGTCTGTCTATCTGTCTGCCTGTCTGTCTGTATGTATGTACGACTCCATTTATGTACCATACTTAATGTAAATACATTATGATAGGTAAGTCTACTGGGTTATTCGTCCTGAGGTAGTATCTGTTATGGACGTACTGTGTTTAAAAACACAATATATATCAGAAGCAGACGAAAATAGTCCCAGCAGCAGCTGGTGAGAATGCAAGATATATTTCTGTTTCGTTGGGTGCTGTCAGTAGCATTTGCGCCCAACTGCACGCTGAGACAAAATTTGTCACCAACATATGGAAAAAAACAGTGAGTAAACAAGTCCAGGCCATTGGAAAAATGACGATCGGGGCAAAACAACATCTAGCGTTATGCCTCCCTCCATCCGTCCGTCCGTTCGTCCGTCCGTCCGTCCGTCCGTCCGTTCACAAAGCACAGTACGGCCGAACTTGGGATCTTGGAGAGAAAACGCAAATCTTTAAATCATACACTCCAAATGATCACGACATATAAGAATTTAAAATCTGTAAAACTTTCTTAAGATTTAAAGGATGGTGGTCAAAACAAGACGCTTTCCTTCACAACCTTGCTACCAAATATGGTGGCCGATCAAAATGTACTAGAAATAAAGAAAGAAAAGAGAAACAGAACATACATACATACATACATGCCCCGTTAGCAATCTCGATCATTTCATAAATCGGCAGCTATGAACGAAATAGCTTTGGAGTCTAGACAATGTTATGAGTTATGAGTTTGATGGGTTGTTCTTTTTTAATTGTGATACGAACACAGCTGAAGGTAATTGGCAAATAACTGGAAAAAATATCTAGAAACTTGTGTCTCCCTGCAGACAGTTAATGAGTTTAATTAATATAACTCATCGGGATGTTAACAATGTGAACTGGTTATGAAGAAATCAAATAAAAACATAATTAAGACCTAATGTTCTAATGAAATTATTAAATAGGTTAAATTAATCGACTTTAATCACATGTACACAGGCTTGGCCATCGTTTAATCAGTTAAAAGACAATAGAGTAGAAATAAAACAGGATTTGTTTGGAGCGAGAGTCAGGCTTTGGCTTTCCCTGGAAAATCGGCTGCTTTTCAAAGAATACATCTAATGTCGTCTGCGTTTTCTTAACTCTTTTCTCACGCGCTTCCAGTCAGGGTCATTTTCAATGCTATATACTTAGAAAACACACGCACACATGCATACATACGTACATACATATACACACACACATATATCTTATCTAAATTCCTATCTTATCTAAATTAATTACTACTTAAACCGTCCTCTCACACCGTCTCCGATGAAGGAATATAATAAATATCCTGGAAACAGCTGTAAGACCTATTTAATAAATGTTCTATATTATACACAGCCTTGGTTTTTTTTCTTTTTATCTCATTAGGAAAAGTAAATCCTTATATACACACATATATCTCTAGTTTTACGTACGATTGTACATAAGACTGCAAAATCTACCGATTACAAAAAGTACTTAAACAAATGAAAGGAGATTATTTTTATTGATTAATTTAAGGTGAAATATTTTTTGTAGGTGTGCGGATGAGAGAATGTGCCCTTGTTGGGGGTGAGAGTGGGGAGGGAAGCTGGGAGAGGGAGGCTGGGGGGGGGGGTTAGTTGTGTGGTGGTGGTGGCGGAATTTGATGATGTTTGAGCTTGATTTCATTTGAATTGTTTAATATTTTCAATGGATTATTGTTGTTGTTGTTGTTGTTACAGTGGAAGGTCACTTAGGATCAGACTTGTGGCGGAAGTCATTATGAGGGAGATTTGGCTGCTATTTCTAGCTATTCGAGATATTGCGTCGCGATATTCTCCTTGGTTTGTTAACGTGTGTGTGTGTATGTGTTTGTGCGTGTGCATGTGTGTGCGTCCGCGCGTACCCACCGTTCTATTGTGTGTATGTCAGTATTGACTGTGTGTAAAGCGGGCGAGAGCCGGCAGAATCGCGAGCACGCCGGATAAAACGCTCAGCAGCGTTTCGTTCGTCTTTCCGTTCTGAGTTCAAATTCCGCTTAAGTCAACTTTACCTGTCATCCTTTCAGGGTCGATAAAAATAAACACCAGTTGAGCACTGGGGTGGAGAGGGAGGATGGGGGAGGGGAGGGGCGTCGATGCAATCGACTTTACCCCTCCCCCCGAAATTTGAAACCAGCGTTGTGTGTGTGTGTGTGTGTGTGTGTGTGTGTACATAAAACCGATGCGACTGTAGGTTAACAGATGTGTGAGTGGTAGGTGTGTGTGTGTGTGTGTGTGACTGCGCGCGCGCTGTTGTAATGCCGTATAATGGGTGGGGTGTGACGAGGTGCCGCATACCAGATATATATTGGTTATTGGATATTGTGTGGGTTGCGATACGTAAAGCTGACACTAGCAGCGGCCACCGAGTTACAGTTCGTTGCTGCAACAAGCAAACTATCTTCTCTTCTTATAAAATGCTCGTTAAGAATAGATGTCGTCGACGCAATTATTGTTGTTTTGCCTCCTGACGACCCTGATCGAACATATCCCGTGATCAAAGACAGTCTAACCACGACCATTCCATTATCCCAGATATTTTGTCTTAGACTCTACTATCCAGCATGACACGCCCTTCTTTTAAAGCTGCTGGGCGAAATTTGAGGGAGGGATTTGGCTGTTATTTCTAGCAAGTTGATCATCCACAAATAAATACCGCCGTTGACACGCCGTCGTCGTCGTCGTGGTAGTGGTTTAAACACGGGTGATCAGCTCCGATCGAGTAGAGGACTGATGAAAGGCTTTCCAGCCATCACCATTCTGTCTGTCTTTGCAGCAACACTTACTCTGTTTAATATATATTTTCTTTAAAGCAACAAGGCGTGATTTGTGAGAATTTCGGCTGCTATTTCCAGCAAGCCGAAGACCACCTAAGAAACGGTGGTGGTGGTGTGAGAATTAGCGGTTTGGCCATTTTGTGGTTGAAAAAAACCGAAACCAATATCAACACACACACACACACACACACACACACACACACACACACACACCTGCATCACACATCACACATCACAATACACGACAAGCTTCCACGCAGTTTCTGCCTACCATACCTAATGGCAAGGCATTGGTCGGCCCGGTGCTTTAGTGAAGGAAACTAATTATTGAGTTAGAGAACAGAGAGATCTAATGGATAGAAATTAATTTACTAATTAATATATTCACCTACAGTTGTTTCGCTTGTGCTTTCAAAGTCACTCACCTGATGACGTGCGAGTGCAGAGCTACTACTGAATCATATTTATGTAATATTTATATAATGATACGTATAAGATGGGAAACTCAGCACCTAGCTGCTGTTACCACTGCACGGAAACAATTGTGTTTTGTAATTAAAGCCTGTTCATTCCATCTTCTTGGGTAAGTGTCTGCTACTATAGCTTCGGGCGTACCAAAGCCTTGTGAGTGGATTTGGTAGATGGAAACTTAAAGGTTATAGAAAACACTTGCTCAAAGTGCAACGCAGTAGGACTGAACACAGCACTATGTGGTTGGGAAGCAAGCTTCTTACCACACAGCCACACCTGCGCCTCCACACAGGCACGCAAAATATATATATATATAATACAAGGAATATATATACATGTATACACACATATATGTACATACTTACATCTACATGTGTATATATATGCATATCAGGGTACAGGACGTTAGAACAATAAACTACAGACAACGGAACGAACACATAGGAAAACGGAAAGCCACTTGGAATATCCCTTCATCAGCTGTCTCTATTCTATCTAGACGTTTCGAAGATAAGACAGAACGTACTCTAGAATAGTCTCTTCCTGAGTAGTGGATCAACCCACTACACAGAGGATTCCAAGGTGGCAAACACAAACCAAGACAGGAAAAAATGGACAGTGAAAACAACATTCAAAAGCCGTACGACCAAACGCAAATCTGAGGTAGAACGCTAGTAGTTCGTCTTGCCTTCACAGCGGCTGGAGTGAAAAGAAAGTTGACCACAGGTCACACGAGAGCAGAGAGGATGGTGGAGGGAGGAAGTGGAACAAGGAGGAAGGGACAGAAGGGTATAGCAGTGAAGTAGAGGCCAGGACAGAGGTACAGATAGAAAGATGGAGGAAGACAGATAGATAAATAGATAAAAAGATAGATAGATAGATAGACAGATAGATAGATAGATAGATAGATAGAAAGATAGTCACGTCAGAATAATAGTATATATATATATATATATATATATATATATATATATATAATGCATTTCTATGCGTGTAGTTGATTAAATAACCTCGGATATATTTATTCTCCGTTTACGTATTCTCACACTTGCGTCTCGCATCAAAGTAAAGACTCGCAGCCACGAACACAATCTCCACTTCTCTGCCAGACATTAAATAAACACCTCACACTTCACATGTATAAAGTCTCATTCTTCTTCTTGCTCATTCTCTTTCTTTCTTCACCCTCTCCTTCCTCTCTCCCTTCTCCTCTCTTTCATCTTCTACGTCTGCGAAACCATTTATTGAATTACATCGTACCCCACTCCACCAATCCTCTTTTATCTTTCTTTGCTCGAATCCCATTAAACACACCGGAACCAGTTGCAAAGTTCTTCGCTTACGAATCAATAACTCAAGACTTAAAAATCTATATCTCTATTGGCCATTTATCACTTTCACATGAGATGCCGAAGATAAAGTGCACTTCCCCTCCCTATTCCACAGCGAATACTAAAGAACCACTTTAGATGCATCATGGCAGATATACGCAGCATTTCAAAGAGCAAGTTACCATTTTTTAAGGGAGTGAACCAAACATTTTAACTCGAAATTATAATTGCAATTAGAAAAAATGTTATTACCGTTAATGACAGTTAATTCCAGGAATGTCAGGGGAAGAAACTCTGGAAATATCTAATGTGAAGGAAAGGAATTTGATCTTTTATAATTTCGTACATGTTTTGGTCTTATTAGATTTCTTCATAGAAGCAAAGTCACTGCAATGTTGCCAAGGCCTCACAACCACGAACGGACACTGTGTTCTGTGTGAAAATATTCAGTATATTAAAATGAAGACACTGGAAAATGTATTAAGGTGTTTTCTGCACGGAGAACACATTGTTTAGTTCAGTTTACCATTGTTAAATCGTAATGAGAAAAAAAAAACAAAAAACAGAATCATTAGTGTAAATGGAAATTTACTTCAAAATGAGCAAGGGAGAGAACTCTTGAAATTTCAATCGACTAAAAATTTAAGTGTGAGATGCTGGTGCTATGGTGGCAATTTAAGGCAAGATTCTGGATTTATTAATAATTTTCAATGAAACAATTTACATTTTCCAGTGCCTAAAAATAAATTATTTTTACGCAAACTGCTAGACTTATTTGCTTTTTTAAGGTCTTGGTAGAGCAGCCAAACATTTGTCACCGAAGAGGTCTAATGAGGCAGAAATATGTCTATAGCTATCAAGACCAGACTCCCATCTCAACTACTGCTTATCGCCATTTAATTTTCAAGCGATTAAAATTTGCAATTTTCGACTTAGTTGAGTCTGAGATTCATTAACGCTGATCAAAATTTTGTTTTCTCCAAACGCTTACCGTATCAGTCGAGAAGTAGTTATTTTCTCCTCATCACCTTAAACATGGTGGACTATAATATGCCCGTGATTGTAATAATCCGTTAATAGCCCGTGATTTGTATGGAAATAATATTTATTCATTGACCTGTAAATGAAACTAAGGAGACATCGAATTAACAAAATCTCTAGACCTACTAGCAACTAAATTGCCCTGAAATCACATCCTGCCGTCTTAGAAAAGGAAAGGACGATAGATAATGTAGTCTTAACTCCAACTTTAAGAATGAAAATACTTTGAATCTGCCTCGTCTTCGGGTAACCTAAGCATTTTTCATCTTTGGTCTTCGTTGTTGCTTTTACAATAGGCTTAAGAATTTTAAATCCATTATAACTGAATAGATTCTAAGATCACCGTTATCAAATTATAAGAAGTGCTTCTTCTTGAACCAGTCGGTGCCTAACTATTTCACAGACACGTATACTGCTTAATAGAAATATCAGGGAGAATCAGTGTGACAAAGCTGTGCCTTTTAAATTACAGGTATAATGTCTTCCTTAAGGACGGTTTTGTTGTTGAAGAATTCTTCGGCACAGACCCAGACTTCTTTCTTTCCTTCTGCCTTTCCTTCAATCACCGCATTGTATGTCTTGTTGTGATTCTGGAGGAACGCATTCAAGCAACTTGCGTATCATTTATAGCCCTCTACGGGCCTGTAATTTTTGGTCTTATGAATCTCTTAGCTTTTAGCTTCTATTGTTGTACATGTGACTACAAACCAATCCGACAGGCCAGTCTCAGCATCTTTGGAGAGTTTGAAGAAGTTCACTTCGTAGGCTGTGAGTTTCCTATATACCAATAACCGACCATCATCTCTCTCTCTCTCTCTCTCTCTCTCTCTTGCACAATACCAATTCCATCCTCCATCAAACCATTTCTCATCACGTGTGTTGCTTTGTTTCTTTCATTCCAGACTCCCCTTCTTGCCCACCCACAGGAGGCATTTCGCAACATTGGTCCTATGATCTTTCTTACTACAATGCACCGCTTCTGAGCTGATTGCAAACTTACGATTCAAAGATTTCCATTTCATTCGAACTTTTATTTATTTATTTATTTATTTATTTATTTATTATTTATTCATTTGTTTATTTATTACTAACAAAATTGTGGATTTACCGCTCCCTGTTCGTGCTTAAAGGCAATTAGCTTATTCGATAGTGTTTCTAGTCTTTAGACAGTCTTGGGACACACACACGCACACACACGACACACACACACACACACACACACACACACACACACACACACACACGCACGCACGCACGCACGCACGCACGCACGCACGCACGCACGCACGCAAACGCGCGGTCACTGCTCTTTGCATGTTGGGACAGGGATAGAACAAAAAGGAGGCAACTCTTGTTGGACTAAATTTCAATTAAATATGAAAAGACAAAAATCTTCCGTAGCGACGAAGAGTAGCTTCCCTTGTATCTGGCTCCGCTGAGTCCGGCACGAAGACAGCCAAGTCAAATTGCTGACACGACCAAGTTGTTTGCTAAAAACAAGAAACAACTTCATGCTGATGTTTAAAAACCGCCACGTATATTTTCATATTTACAAATATACACCTCCATAGTTTTATTCCTGTTTGTTAATGGTTTCTATATACTCTTTATGTTTGTCGTTGATGCTTTTAGGTTCGGCCGTTCGGATGTAAAAACTGTTTTCGGAAAATTATTGCTGGAACCCAGGACCTGGAGGCAATGTGGTAGCTTTAAGAGTCTCTATTTTGCATAAAGGGGGCAGCGAACAGGGGAGGCATGGAAAAAGTGAGAACGTGTAATGGAGAAAAGATACAGACAGAGATAGATAGATAGATAGACAGACAGACAGACAGACAGACAGACAGACAGATAGATAGATAGATAGATAGATAGATAGATAGATAGATAGATAGATAGATAGATAGATAGACAGATGATTGTTTTATGTTGAGTTTTATGTGCCTTGTGAGATCTCAGATGTGCCTTGTGTATCTACTTACGATATATATATATATACATATATATATATATATATATATATCAGACGGGTTTCTTACAGTTTCCGTCTACCAAATCCACTCACAAAGCTTTAGTAGAAGACACTTTACCCAAAGTGCAATGGTCGAACACTGCACAAGGTGCATGCAGAGAGAATATCTCGAACTGGCAATGCTTCTCGGTAGCATTGCCAAGCCAGGGATTTCTGGAAGTTATCCATGGCAGCACCAGGCTCGAAAGTCTTCCGAAACACCAGATTGTTCATCCTCATCATTGCTCTTACCCACCATTAGATTTCTATATATTGTTACCATAGAACTTCCACCGACCGGCAGAGTGCAGTGAGTGCCTGACGATATTCCAGATGTCTGTCAGCTAATCTTGGTCTTTTTTTGACCCAGGATTGCTGCTCCGTCGAAGAGATGAGCTGACCACACCGGCTCACCGTCTAGGAAAATCTATTAGTGGTGTAGCTCCAGCACATATCTACGCATTAGCAACCATGGCTTGGCAAACCCGCCATCCAGAGGGCGCTGGAAAACAGACGGACTAAATCTAACCAGTAGAACTCGTCCTTCCTACAGTAAGTGGAAAAGTAATTGCTCCAGCCTTGCCAAACGTGGACTTGGGCAAGGTACAACTTAAAGAGGTGATGTATAAACATTCTCCGCCTCTGCTCAAAGATAATTTCTTTTCGGCACCTTTCAAATTTTGGTAAATGGTCAGCAGATTTTGAGGTCAACAGATTTTACCTCATCGTAAATCTACTCATACGAACAGATTAAACCATTTCTTCTTCTCTTCTTCACACAATGTCTTATACTTTTCGTGTAAAACACACATTCGTCTTTCGGAACGACACACACACAAACTGCTTCCTCATCCAACCAAACACCCCATTGTCCTCTCCTATATTTGGCCAACACAATGGCTTTATTTTGATTAATTAACAAATTAAAGTTTCTTGGCTTTCTACCTCAAGTCTATTTTATCATCTCTCTGCTGATGGCACGCGTCACTTCAACTCCTCCGCTATGGCACACCGCACGCCATACCACTCCAGATGACGAGCATCTTCTCATACCTCCTTGTTATTCTTTTCCCTGCGCTGGTACTCACCACTTGGTACTCCTTCATAATGGTACTCAACACCTCCAATAACTTAACTATTTAACACAGTAGCGGCAACTTCAATGAACGTCCGCCCTTCCTCTTACTTACTTATCAGTCGATGTATGGGAACCAAGCAGACGGTTCCTTTTCCTTCCACCATAACACTAAACGATTGCTGCTGCTGCTACCGCTGCTGCTGCTGCCGCTGCTGCTGCTGCTGCTATGTTTGTTGCGGTTGTTGTTGTTGTTGTTGTTGTTGTTGACGACGACGACGACGACGATGATGATGATGAAGACGACGACGATGATACTGTCATTGTTATTGATGTTGTTGATGGTGATGATGTTATTGTTGTTGTGACTTCCATTGCTGAAATTGTTCTTACTATTATCATCGTCGTCGTCGTCGTCGTCGTTGTTGTTGTTGCTGTTGTTGCTGTTCGATACCAAATACTTCGATGTCACTTGTAACATTCATATTTATCTTGTTAATGTTGTTGCTGTTGCTTTTCTTCTCTCTGTCGTTGTTCTTGTTCTTTAACCCCAGGTCAGTCCTAACCGAAAGGGTTTATGCTCAAACACATGCCAACAATGACCATCCCGTCCTTTTGACCAGAATCTCGGACTAGATTACCTCGTGTCCGTCTCTCTCCCTTTTTTTTTTAAATCAGAAGAATGGGATCTGAGAATTTTCTTCTCCCTTCTCGAATTTGTGATCACTTGTTATTTAAACCGAGTTCTAATCCCAGCATATCGACGACGAAAGGCAATCGAGCCGTGACCATCCCATCCATTTTGTTTTCCAGAAATGTCCCAATATTTCCGTTAACAAATCTCCCCTTTTCCGATAATCTTTTTTTAAAAAGACTGTAAGGCCTATTTGAGGGATATTTAGCTGCTATTCCATATGTAACACAGAGGCTCCACCCTTGTGATTGTGTAACGTCTATCATCAATGCTGGATTTAGGTTTCATGAAAACTTGGCGGATCGTAGTGAAGCCTTGAGCTGGTTTAGCTTGTGTCTAAATCGAGCAGAGAAACCACAAGTTTTAGGATGCATAACTGGAAGACTGATGGCGCACGTCAGCTACAAGAAATGCGTCTACCAGCCCATAGGGGGCGCTTTGAACTGACCTTGATGTTTTTAACACCTTTCGCTTAATTTGAGGATTTTCCTCCATGGAAAACTCAGTGAAAATGCCTCTTCACGAAACAAAGATGTTCCAAACGTATTTACACTGGTCTAAAGTTTGCTTATCTTAACAAATATGTAACAAGCAAAAATGCCAATTCTAAAATCTCCTTTAGAGATCAACACAGTAGTTGTTTTGACAGCCATGTTAAAGTGGCTACGAATATTACTTAACAAATGTGCATTAAATCATAATCAAGCAAAAAAGCAAAGCAAAACAAAAAACAAAACAAAACACAAACTGATATCGAACCCCTGTCACCATATAACAGACGTTGAAGAAATATCCAACAGACATTTAACAGATAATATTTATACAACAACAAATTAGATATTGAATTCAAACATATTTCATAAATCGGAGAGTATATCAGATATTGAATAGGTAATTAACAAGAGATACTTGATGAATTATTATCATATCTCTAATGAAGGCGGTGAGCTGGCAGAGTCGTTAGCACTCCTGCCAAAACGCTTCGTCCACGTTCAGAGTTCAAATTCCGCCGACGTCGACAAGGCCCAAAATTTTTGGGGAAGTGGGGGCAGTCGATTAGATCTATCCCAGTACGCAACTGGTACGTAATTTATCGACCCCGAAAGGATGAAAAGTAAAATCGACCTCGGTGGAATTTGAACTCAGAATGTGAAGACAGACGAAATACCCGCTAAGCATTTCGCCCGGCGTGCTAACGTTTCTACCAGCTCCTCGCCGCCTTACAGGGAACAACAATTAACATTCAGCAGATAAATAGATATTGAACACATTACAAGGGAGAGCCAACAAGTATAAAACCAATATGGAAGATATCAGATATTCAGGAACAGTGTGTTCTGAGAAATTAAGCGAGAGAGAGAGAGAGAGAGAGAAAGTAGACAGCTTGGGTAAGTGATGAAAAATAGCCTTTTGCTGCTTCTTTTCTCTTTCTAATCCACATAAAAATTTATGCAAATCCCTGGATAAAATTGGAGTCAGACAGACAAGAGATCAATATTTGGTTAGATAAGCAATAAGTTGATCAATCAATTGGTAAGTCATGTGATAAATCGATCGTTTGTAAGACGTGTAGTATATCAGTCATGAGTGAGGCATTTTGT
Source organism: Octopus bimaculoides (assembly GCF_046866305.1). Classification (NCBI taxonomy): domain Eukaryota; kingdom Metazoa; phylum Mollusca; class Cephalopoda; order Octopoda; family Octopodidae; genus Octopus; species Octopus bimaculoides. The sequence goes on from NC_142936.1 coordinate 1,161,123, forward strand.
AAATCAATCGTGAGTAAAATGTCGTAATTCAATGAAAATCACTCATTAGTCCGATAACCACCCTACCCCCAAATCACTCATTAGAAAAACATGTAGCAAACAATTACTTATTAAGACATGTAGGAAACCAGTGATTAGAATGGAAACGTAATTATCGACAGAGATTTAAGAAGATTTCAAAGTATGATATGTCTTCTAAGCGGGACACTTTTTGATAAACACGAGAAAGATTAACCACAGAATATCACGACGTAGACAATACTTGCCTTCACACACACACACACACACACACACACACACACACACACACACACACACACACACACACACACACACACACACACACACACACACACAAACAAACACACGCGCGCATACACACGCATACATGTGTGTGTACCATAAAAAAAAATGAAGTCGTTGTCATAACTTTATTCGATTTTACGTTCGATTCGAATGGCTAGACGAACCATATCATCGCTATACATCATTCTTTATGAATAATGAATGAATGAATTAATTGATGAAATAGTCAGTCTTCAACCAGTAGAACTTAAGAGAGCAATATAGCAATATAAAATGCTTTCCGAAGTCATTGGAAATGCTCGGAACCGTGGAAAAGCTATGTAAGAAGGTTGTCTTCATTTACTTTTGTCAGATCGCTATGGAACTTTGCGGCGAATGCATCGGTCACTTGAATGGAGCATCTCCTTACATTTACTTCCTGTGGATTTTAATCTTGACCGATTCCCAACTTCTTCATTTGGCCCTTTGTTAGTCAGGTTTCGCATGGAATGTTAAATATAGTATTCGCCTAGATTTCTTCAATCCTTACTTTCTATCAGTATGTCTGTCTGTCTATCTGTCTGTCTGTCTGTCTGTTTGTTTGTATGTATGTATGTATGTATGTATGTATGTATGTATGTATGTATGTATGTGTGTACCAAAAATCACTTATTTATTTCATAACTAATCGGAGTTTCACGCTGGAGACATTAATTCAGGTATTGTTTGGGAGTGAATAATAAAAGCAAAATAATAGTCAGAATTGTTACTAGTTCCTGGCTCTCATTGGTTAATAGGTGTCAACTGATAGGAATTAGTGACCTGTGTTGGTGAAAGCGCAGGTTAAGGGGGAATGATTGATATTTGTTATGTGTATCTGACATTAAAGATGACAGTATCTCCAGAAACTATAATTAGATTCAGAAAGCACACGTTTAAGAATAGATTTGACCAACACAATTCTTTCATATCTATAGATAGAATCAACATACCTGATTATCAAGTTACTCTGGTAACCGAACGAAAATTTGCTTATAGTTTGGGGCATAGCAGATACTGTATCTTTGAGCAAGAAATGTTGTACTTTATGTCTATCGGAGAAATTTCATATATCTTAACGCAAGCACGCAGTCACTGAACAGAAGGGGTGAAATTTTCAGCCATTACAGATGGCGGTATTTTACTGCGTTCCCACGAAAGAAACTTCCTCTTGACTGCTAGAAAATTTCAACAATTCAGTACATATTAACAATCTCCTCATGATTTCCACTTCTACCAATAAAAGCCACTGAAGATCGTTACCTGACTAATATTAACTAGCGAGAGCCAGGAATCAGTTGCCCTTTTATGTACCCGCTTTACACTCGTTCCTTTTATATAAATCGTCGTCGTCGTCGTCAGCATTTTATCGTGTGTCCGATAATTTACTTGGCTTTTTCGTGACCGCCTCTTCCCCTCTGTCCGTGTTTATGCCTCTGATGGCTAATGAGGCCGATTCTTGCATAGAAGAGTCTATTGCAAAGTTCACAAAGGATCCATGGCTGTGTGCATCGACAGTTTCTGCCAACACACATACTCAACCACATCTTTACGAACGCCGAGAACTATCTTGACTCATAAAGTCTTGTCGCTTTGTTAGCGACCGGCTTGAACTCCCTCAAAAAAAAAAGAACTTAAATAAAACTCAACGAGAAAACATACATACACATACGCATAAACACATACACATACATACACACACACACACACACACACACACACACACACACACTCACACACATTGTAATCGACAATAATTTACAAAAATGGAGTACTGTAAATATATTTATTTTATTTCAACTTAAGTCTTTAATCTCTGTTAGGAAGGAACTCCATGTATAATGCTTGTAACGAGGAACAAGGAAAGACTGAAGATGGGAGAAAAGTCAGGGGTCACCTGTAAGTGTTCGTTTATATTTGCGATTAGTGGGAGTAATACTACTCTCTCAGACAGCGCCCTGCCGTCTTTACACACACACACACACACACACACGGCTGATCTGGAGTTAAACAGAATCAACATCATCAACGACAATTCAATTGAAACCGATACCGTTTCACCCCATTAGAGATGATTGATTACATCGACGGAAAAAGTGACATTTATCGATTCTTTTAAAATTTCCCTTTTTTTTCGTCTTTTTTTTTTAACCCATTTATTTATTTTTACTTGATGGGCCCCGCTTACACTTCTTACGTATCTGACTTGTGTTTCGTTCGGTGTACATACACACATACATACATATATATACACATACATATATATATATATATATATATATATATATATATATATATATATATATATATATATATATATATATATATATATATATATATATATATATATATATGTATATATATATATATATATATAAATCTATAGGTTTCTGTAAACTGTCGTATCGTTTCAACTTCGGAGACGTGGAATAACGCCTAGTGAGGAAGAAGGGGCATTTGTAAGGATAGGGGGCACTATATCGTCCTCCTTTATTATTTCTAGCATATTCGATTACTTAACCTGACCGCCATCTGTCTCCCATCTGTCCGCCATCTCTTGTGTATATTATTGAAGTTTGGTCATCAATACACTTGAAATGATTTTGTAATATCGGACATGTTTTCGGAGCACTGGATTGAGTATTTTGTAATGTTTTGTTTCGTTTCTTTACGTTCTGAGTTCAAATTCTGCCGGTGTCGACTTTACATATAATCCTTTCGAGAAGAGCGGGGTTGATAAAATATATTTAACTCACATACTGGAGTCTATGTAATCTACAATATTTTCCCTCTCACCCTCTTGTTTATATCTGTTCCAAGACCATCTTCATCCTAATTCTCAAGTCATATTACTGTATTGTACACTTTACAAATGAATGCAGATATAGAAGCGGCTAGCTCATCAGATCAACAGAATATCATGGTTACATCAACTTTTCAGCAGTTGATATCCATGGGATCTTTTTGTTGAAAAATTGATGTCACCGTGATATTCTGTCGATCTAATGAGCTAACCCTTCTATATCTGCATTCATTTGAAAATGTACAATAGTACTATGCACTTTATAGCAGACTTATTAATACAGACATGTAAAATAATTTATTATACATTGAAGTAAATTACTTTTCCATGATGTTAGCTGCGAAACGGCCGTTATCTTATGAATATCAACTGCTGAAATAAATATATTCACCTCATACCTCCTACATTTCTTTATATTCTCTCTCACTCTCACTCCATATATATATATATATATATATATAAAAGCAACGTGGATTTTAAAGGTTATTGCAGTACGCACGTTTCATGCTACTCCATTTATTTAATTAATGCGAGCATTACATTAAATGCAAAATGCAGAGCCATCTTCAGCTGCAGAAGGATATAGAAAATTTACTGAAAATTTCATTTCAGCAGAATGGACACATTACTGTTGTGACAACATTTAAACAATCTAATTGGGAAAGAAGAATACATAAAAAAACCATCTTGACATAGCCAAGGCTTCACCTCTCCTGCTGTGACCACTTCACTATACAACCCACCCACTCCCTCTTCACACACACACACACACACACACACACACACACACACACACACACACACACACACACACACACACACACACACACACAGACAAACACAAATACATTTAAGTAGAATCGTATGTGTGAGGGTATCTCCTTTTTCTCGATGTATCAGTGCGCCTATGTAATCGTTTCATTATCTTTCAACACGAATAACTCACACACACACACACACACACACACACACACACACACACACACACACACACACACACACTGTCACACTATCTGACAAACACTCCCAATGACAACGCAATCATAAAAGAATGTTTTTTTTCTCTTTAGTGTTTTTTTTCTCTTTCGTGTCTTTTCCCCACCCCAACAACAACAGGCTCTTTAAGGAGCCACTTTCACGTATCCATTCTTCTTAACACTTATCAGATATGAGAGAGTCTTTATGTGATTGTCACACTTCCAAGAAATAGCAGCCAAATCTAACTCCAATCACACCATTATGATTAAAGAAAAAAAAAAAAGGACATATTCTGTAATATAGTTGTAGATATCTCTAAAAATATTTCTAATGAAAAAGGTGGGTTTTTGTAACGAGTCAACAGGGAGTCACTCTGTGGTCGTCCGATCTGCTAGAAACGTTTGCTAAATCTTTCTTAAATCAAACCATAAATGTTCTACAAGAAAGTCATATTGTGGAATGGGGTTTAGGGTTCCTGTGCCTGGAATGTATCGGATCTCAGGCCTGTGAAATTAGCGCTAATAATGATAGCTAGACTGTCTGATAAAGATTTACCTGGGGCTAAACAACAAGAAAAACAACAACAGTTTATCAAATCATCAACTACGTAGATACCGCCCCACCCGCATCCACCTACCCTGCACTCACCCCTATTTACACCTCCTTTTCTCCACTCATTGTCACCTCTCTACCACCACCCCTACATCCACGAGTATAATATCTCTGATGATACATTAACATATGCTAACATTCCCGCTTCTTATCGGACAACATAGAAGAAAGAGAGAAAGAGAGAACGAAAGAGAGAATAGCTGAGAGAAAGAGAGAAAGAAAGAAAGAACGAGTCCCATGGAAAGCCAGTTTGTTAATGATGGGACGGACAATGAACTGAAGACAAGAGCCATCTTGTAAATAGTACTACTTACAGCATACTGTAAGACACACACACACACACACATGCACTCATACACGTGCGCATACACACACACACAGATACGTGCACACACATACACATATATTCATACATGCATACTTATATACATTCATATATATCTATACACACACACATACATGTATATATATATATATATATATATATATATATATATATATATATATATATATATATATATATATATATATATATATGCAAACATATATATACACATATATACATAAATATATGCAAACATATATATACACATATATACATAAATATATGCAAACATATATATACATAAATACATACATATGTATGTATGTCATTATTCAGTTTTATTTCAAGATTTCTTGTCAATAGAGAAAGAGCCGGTTTCTAACCTAGATTCAAGGCTCCTTTATCGGAATTTCAACATCAACAACAGGGAATTTTTGTATGTATGTATGTATGCATATGTGCAGATTTGTATGTTTTGCTTTATGTATGGACAAAGAAGTAAGAACCCATAGTATGGTAGAAGCCACAGCCATTCATAATAAAAAGGAATACTGGTGGAATGTCCCAGTGAAGTCCTCAAAAATATGTAAGCACAACAGACCTGATATAATGATTTGGGATAGAGAAGAGAAACTGTGTACAGTTGGGGAAATTAGTTCCTCGGTGGATGTTGACATAAAGCTGACGATCAGTAGAAAAGAAAATATTTGCGTTGAACTATTGAGAAATCTGTAGTTACTTTATCCAGGTTACAAGTTCAGGTTTATACCTGTAATTATTGGAGCCTTGGGATATGTAACCCACTGCCTAAATACCAATCTTGAGAAATGTATGTATGTATGTATGGATGGGTGTACGTATGACGCACCAAGTCATACGTACATACACATATGCACACATATATACTTTAGTAGATAAACGCACATGAACTTAGTTCGTGTAAGCATGATAATCAGCGAAAGTGCTCAACGACTCAATCTGAAGTCGGTGCATTGATTTTATGTCACAAACGTAAAGAATGACACTCCCATTCACCACATAAAAAATGCCGTTGAACAAAAGACAATTGCAGCTTAATTACACAATACATAGCAGCTATTGATGTTATAAATGGTTGAGTATCAATCGATTAGGAACGAAAAAAAGGAACGGATCAGTCATTTTTCTTAACTGAAGAAAATATTGAGGAATGCTTTGAGAATAATCTGTAGGAAAATATAAAAAGTTGAAATACATAGCAGATAGACAAACATGAATACAAATAGTAGAGTCATAGTTAATTCAAGCGAAATATTTGATTACCGAAAGTGCACAACAACTTACAGGTAGCAAGGTCTAAGTGAATTAACCAAGCGTGACATCAAATGGACATGAACTACAATCCATAAAGAGAATATGGAATATATGTCACAGTTTACTTGGCGGGGCATGTAGATGTTTCACTGACTATTCACCTCATCAGCCGCCGTTAGATTTAAGACAGTTACTCGTACATATATATAATATAACATATAATGGTTGTTGACATCACATGTTAGTAAATCGAAGAGGAAAGGACAAAGAAACGTAGTGTTCATTTACATATTTGTCGTAGAATCGTAATAAATTTACAGAGTTCTACTGCTATTATACACACGAGTATGAAGTGTTTTGACACAACTGTTTAGGCGTTGCTTATCTGGCGTCACATTGATTCGACGCTGACTTGTTTGACATTAGTCGTTTTAATGTTTCTCTCGTTTCAATGATTCTCTAGCTCTTTCCTTCTCTCTCCCCCTCTCTCTGATTGTATGTTTGAGCATCAAGTTATGTTGTTTACAGATGTAATGTCTGTCTCTCTACCCATCTCTTTCGTATTCTCTCTATCTCTTTGTCTATATTTCTGAGCGCGCGCGCGTGCGTATCGCCAATTCAGGTTGTCCAGTCTAACCGGGCCAAATCGTCTGCAGCCAGCCAGCTGCGGCCGATCGTCTCATTCCGATATAAACAAATATTTCAATACGTTTTAAGTTTTCTCTCACTCATTTTTTCTGTGCGTGACTGTGTATATGAATGTATACAGCGGAAGCCGCTTATTGTCATCTCTTTGGGACGATGTTATTTCGAAAACATTGTTGATGACGATAAGCTACTCCCACAATATATACGTCACTCTCAACGGCAAGTCGAGTCGTATGCAAGCAATCCTTTTCGTCTTGACATCGTCAAACAAGTTTAAGCGGGACTGTGCCGAAGCCATGCTCCAGAGTGGCAATTCTGCCGGCGACATCGCCGTTCGCCGCACGGGCGCGACGGGCGGATGGCGCGCGCCGAACTAATGCAAGTATCCCGAGGTTAAGACGCTTTTGTGAAAAAATCTCGGATCCGGCTACGGTTCCGGCTTAGAGGCGTTCAGCCGTTATCGCTCAGAAGCAGCCTGGCACCACCGCTCTATCGAGCGAGCGCGCAGACCGTTGCTCTGATCCCGCGGTTCCTCTCGTACTGGACGGGACGGCCATATCCGAGTTGACGTTGCCGGCGCCCACCTAAGTCCGGCAGAAGAGTCGGTGTCCGCGACGGACGATGCACGAGTGCGCTACCGCTGCACCGAACCTTCGACGACTCGGGGCCAGACGTATTTTTCTTCATCGATTCAAATATTTTTTCCTTTATTTTCCAACAGGATTCAAGATAAACTGAACGGAAATTCTCCGACCACAGCAGTTTCTTTCTCTCTCTCTTTCTAAGGGTTATCTTTTATCTTTGATTTGCTTCAGTCATTGAACTGCGGCCACGCTGGGGCATCGCACTGAATGGTTTAGTCGAACAAACGAACTCTCCCACTGCTTTTAAGCTGGGTACTTACTGGGTCGGTTTCTTTTGCCGAACCGATTAGTTACGAGGACGTAAGCAAACCAACACTAGTTGTCAAGTTCAGTCCCACTGCGTGGCACCTTGGCCAAGTGTCTTCTACTATAGCCTCGGGCCGACCAAAGCCTTGTGAGTGGATTTGGTAGACGGAAACTGAAAGAAGCCCGTCGTATATATATATATATATATATATATATATATATATATATATATATATATATATATATATATATATATGTGTGTGTGTGTGTGTGTGTGTGTGTGTGTGTGTGTGTGTGTGTGTGTGTGTGTGTGTGTGTATGTGTGTGTGTGTGTGTGTGTGAAGGCGCATGGCCTATTGGTTAGGGTTGTTGTATCCAGATCGCAAGATCGTAGTTTCGGTTCTCAGACCGGCGATGCATTGTAGCCTTGAGCAAAACACTTCATTTCACGTTGCTCCAGGCGACTCAGATATAAAAGAGCAACCCTGCGATGGACTGGTGTTCTATTATTTTGGGATTATGTTGCCTAGCCAACCGGTTGGCATCCACTGTAAGGAAGAGCATTGTGATCAGCGGTGTATTACAATGCACACATATCGCGTTTAATGTCGATTTTATATTGAAAAGCAATTTTATATTGAAAAGAAGGATTATTCAATACTTTTTGTAGAGTAAATATTTGTTATTCTTTAATAAGAATAGTGTTGACAGTGACTTCAAAGTGTGTATATATATATATTATTGTGTATGTATATATATATTATATATATGTATATATTATATATATATATATATATATATATATATATATATATATATATATATATATATGTATGTATGTATGTATGTATGTATGTATGCTTCTTCGTAAGTGCCGCGATACAACACATGCATCATTTGTCAGCCGAATTTGATTTCCCAGCGTTAGCGTTCCTCTTGCAAATATCAGTTTTAGTTTCTATAAAATCGTTCGCGTCAGTTTGCTCTGAACATATTTTCATCGAGACAACGACAACAATAACAAAAAAAAAAAGAAAGAAAAAGAGAGAAAAAGGAAGAAAGTAAAACACGAAAGTTGAAAAGAAAAATAATTTAATCAATTTTTAACACAAATTTAATTATGAAGCAAAAGGTTAACGTTTATTGTAAACGAAGTATTTCCACAGAATAAATCACTCAATTTTTAGGAAAACTGAGCAATTTCGAAGTATTACGTCATAAAAGGTTTTTGTTACGATTTTACTTCGATGGTGAAAGTAAATTAAAAGAAATCCAAGCCAAAGTCTTTTGAAAATTATACATGTTTCTTTTATTTCCACCCATAAAATATAAATATATTTATCTCTTTGAATTCCAGAAGATAAATTTTGTATATTTTTAATCACAAAAGGTAAACATATTTGTCTTGTTAAATAGAAAAGATAAATTATTGATTGTTTTTTTTTTTTAAATAGACACAAAGCCTAATCTTATCCACGTAGATTAGATACGATCGTAAATGGACCATTTTGAAAGGTAAGCTGTTTGGCAAATGGCTGCACGAAAACATAAATTTATCGGTCTGTATTGAAGCTACACTTTTGCAGAAATCTGTTTTCTGTTTGCTAAGGAACCTGGATATTATTGGACACTTTCTATTTTACATAAAAAAATAAAAAATAAAAAACTGGATTATCAGAAAAATGGCAGACTATTGATTTTTTATAAAGGCACCAAAAATATTGATCTTCTGCTGTTTTTTGAATTTCTTATTTTTTGCATAGGAATGAGTAACACGAGATTCTGTGGCATTTAGTAACAAATGTGAAGTGAAACGGCCATAGGCAAGAACTGGAATTGGGTCGGACAGTCGACTTTCTAAGCCTTATCTTTACGGCATCCATTAATATGCGGAATATTGGTTACCATTTAATGAGTAACGATAGTTCTGTATTTTAGGACAGACAAAAATGGTATGTATGGCGTTTATGCCATTCTTAAGGATAGTTAGCATCGTAATTGAAATGGAATGGCATCAACCGTGTATTGAAGTCACTTCTTCACGGATTTTACTTTACTGCGAAATTCTTACTCTCCGGTGTTCGCTACTTTAATTTAGAAACAGATTTTTCTGTGCAGAAAATACTGTCCAAGTACTAAGACTATAAGAATATTGTTGCGTGTTGGAACTTATTCCAATTTTCAGCTGAGGAAAGGATGAAAGAGAGATAATTTTGTCTCTGGAAATAACAGTAGAACATTTGATCGATATAAGGATTCGAACGCTGTTATACAAGTTAACAGATTATTGGTCCCATAACTACAAATATGCAGTGATTCTCACAAACCATATCTAAAAGCTCGTGGTAATAAGGGCAAAAAGCTTTAGTCATAAGAAAACGCACCAAATCTTAAGCTTTTCTCACACTCAGTCGTCTTAAAATATGTCAGATGAATCCAGAAAAGAAGACTTGAGGGTCACGGTTGGAAAACCTTTGATTATAGCTGTGTTCGATCAAGATGGCCTAGGGAATGACTTCAGTGGAATTTGAACTCCTGATATTTGAGTCCAATATTCCAATAGCCCAATACGTTATCAACTCGTCTATTTTCGCTAAATTGAAGACAGGACGTTCGATGGATGGTGTAAATTACAAAGTCATTTAATCAATTAATTAGTTAATTAGCACCAATTGTTTTTTAACCATCCGCTTATTTCGTTTCAATGATTTTGCTTATGTCTCACAGATATTTGCCTTCAGAAGTTTGTATAAAAATAAGTCTATCGATGACGTCTCACAAACGATACTCCATCGCTTCCTCTTCCTCCTCCTCTTCACTCTTCTCACTACCGTCGCCATCGTTGCTGTCATGGGTCGTGATCGTCGTCCTCGTCCTCCTCCTCCTCCTCCTCCTCCCCAATCAATCGTAATTTCCAGAATATCTAGGAAGCATTTCCGAGCGCTTCCCAAGAC
>NC_142936.1:1179449-1189449 GCF_046866305.1 Octopus bimaculoides
AAAAAAAAAAAATCAAATAAAACAAAACAATAAACGAAATAATGTCCACAAAATGAAAATAAAAATAACTAAAAAACAACTATAAAAAATATTTGGGTTCAAACTCTGGCAAAAGTACTTTGATGGGGACACCTTCAGGGGGAAAAGGGCTGTGAATACATACGCGCCGGCGCGTGTGTATGTGTGCGTATCAGTCTGTGTGTGTGAGTGTGTGTGTTTGTATGTTGGTGTGTCTATATATGTAACACTTATAAAATAGTGCCGCCTTTGAAGTTGAGAATCTACTTTACTCTGTGTGTGTGTGTATAATATCAGTGTGTGTGTGTGTGTATAATATTTATATATAGTTTTGTGTGAATCAGTTGTGTTTTGTTAGTGTCGCATCTGAAACTGTTTCGTAACGCGATTCTGCTTGCCCCAGTCCGTAATAAGTGTGTGACACGCGACTCGGGTCGGGCCGTAGTTTTATAGTCGGCACGTGCCGCTCCTGTCGTCACAGCAGGCCACGTGGTCATCAGATGAAGATATTAGGGGAGGGAGAGAGAGAGAGGGAGAGAGGGAGAGAGAGAGGGGGAGACAGAGAGAGAAGTGGAGTCGAAGTGGAAAGTTAAGGTGGGTGGGGGGACAGTTGACTGAGGAGTAGTGGGAGGAAGAGAGGTGGAGGAAGTGGTTTTGTATATGGTGGTGGTGGTGGTGGTGAGGGTAGCGGGTAGCGTAAGATATTGACGGTGGTGGCGGTGGTGGAGGTGGCGGCGGGGAAGGATGTTTAGAAATGGAACGCGGACGGAAGATAAACACTGAGGTGTGGCAAGAAAGGGAAGAGTTAAAAATAGAGGGAGGTGGGGGGGGAGAAGAGTGGCGGTGGGAGGAGGAGGAGATGCGGAGGTAGCGAGGAGAGAGAGAGAGCAGAATAAAGAAAAGAAAATAGTAAACACACACACATATATGTACATATACATGTATGCATATAAGCACACACACACACACACACACGCACACACGCTTACATACATGCATATCATGTTTCCGTCACTGAACTGCGGCCATGCTGGGGCAGCGCCTTGAAGTGCTAAGTCGACCGAATCGACTTCAGTACACAAGTCTGGTACTTGTTCTATCGGTTTTCTTTTGTCGAACCACTAAGTTACGAGGGCCATAAACAAAGCAACATCGATTGTTAAGAGGTGGAGAGATACAAGCACAAACACAAAAACACACAAAAACATTAGACACACACACACACACAGGCGCGCGTGTGTGTGTTTGTGTGTGTTTGCATGTAAGTGTAGTAAATAGGCGCACGTGAACCCCACAAGGTTAATCTTAATCGGTCTAATCTACACATTTTATTTAGGACTGCCCTGCAACAGTTACACCCTTCTCTCTCTCTCTCTCTATGTATATCTATCTATCTATCTATCTATCTATCTATATATATATATATACTTGCACATAGATATATGTATATATGTGTGTGTGTGCGTGTATGTGTGTATGTGTGCGTGCGTGCATGCGTGTATGTGTGTGTGTATTCTTTTATTGCTATTAATTCGTGGCTTGTGGCCATACTGGAGCACCATCGTCATTTTTCCCTCTTATTATCACAGTCCTTTATCATTACTCGGGTTTTGGACAAAGAAAGGAGTTTACCAGTGATACTCTTGGGTTTGTGGTTGAGGACTGACCTTCACCCACTGGAATCTGCTTTCGTCCGTCCCACACAGAACACTCAAGTTTTCGGTAGGTTATTGAAAACAGTTTGGTTTTTAAGATCGAATCTGTTGCATCATCTGGTGAGATGCTGGTGCCATTGACTCTGCGGGGCTTTCTGGTTCCAGAATTGCAATAGTTCTTCTTGATGCTGGTTCTTTCAAGATCTTGTGTGTACAGAGTGATGTATTCGAAGAACTCGGACATTTCTCAGCATTGAATTCTCTGTTTGCTTCATCGCTCTTGTGTATTGGCTGAATCACCGGTGCCTTCCATAGTTTCATATCATCGACATAGCTAGTGGAGGGGGGGGGGTCTGATGGAGCCACTTTAGAAAGAAATAACCGCAAGACAAGTTCCTTGGGTTGGAAAGATTCCACTCAGAATTATTTTATCCACTGAAAGAGCAACAAAAAATCCTGAATTTGTTCTAGTTTCCCAAAAATGTTGATATCATCTAGTTTGTGACTTACCATTCCGTGATCAACCCGTTGAAAGCCTCTCAAAGTCGAGATATACCGCATCCGTGTTTGAATGGTTGAGAAACTGTTTAAATACTCAAATCGTAATACGGAACGCTTCATATCGAAACCGAAACTCAACTGTTGGGGTTAATAAGACAGTTTCTTCTCAAAAACTTAATCAGTTTTCTATTGATAATTCTTTCCATGAGTTCGTTGTAAAGTGGAGTCAGAAAGACAGGCCCGGAATCTTCAGCATCTGTTCTTTGTTTTTTTTTCTCTGATGTTTGCGAGATTTGCCTTTTTGAATAACTTTTTTTGGAGTTTACCATTTGCAGAAAAGCTTTCGAAAAATATCCAAATTAGATTTACTCTACATTTTTTAAGTTTTATATTTTTTAAAGAGACACCAGAGCTTGTTACAGAGTTTAAACCGATCCGATCAATGGCTGGTCCTTACACTTTCCCCCTTTATATGGATGGAATCGAGGATGACCCCTTCCTGGTGTGGAGCTGTAGTGTCCAATCGACGAAGTAGAAACAATTCCTTAAGTATGAACGAAGACGCGGCTGTGTGGTAAGAAGTTTGCTTCCCAACCACATACACCCCGGTTCAGTCCCACTGCATGGCACCTTGAGCAAGTGTCCTCTACGACCAACTAAGGCCTTGTGAATGGATTTGGTGGACGGAAACTGAAAGAAGTCCGTCATATATATATATATATATATATTGAGATCGTGTGCTGGAACGAAAACAATTGCAGCGTGGAAGGTGTTTATAAGCCATTTAAAATAACACACAAAATCCGTTAGATTCACTTCAACATTTAAATTTAATTTGTCAAAATATTTTCGTCGCTTTGAGACCGCGACCTGTTCACTGACAAAATTCTGTGCTGCATCTGAGAACGTAATAGTTAGTTCATGATATATATGTACATGTGTATGTATGTATGTATGTATGTATGTATGTATGTATGTATGTATGTATGTATGTATGTGCGTGTACATGTGTGCGCGTATGCATCTGTGTACATCCGTATGCATGTGTGCATGCCTATACACATGTATGTATATATGTATATATGTATGTATGTGAGTATGCACGTATGTACTTATGGATGTACGTGAGTAATAGGGTAAGTGTGTAGACGTGTGTGTGTGTGTGTGCGTGCGTGTGTGTGTGCATATGTATGTACATGTGAATGTATGTTTATGTACTGATATGTGCGTTAGTTCAAGTTGTATACATGACAGTTACTTTGTTGAAGGTTGTATATACGCACATATATACATATGGACATACACATATGTAAACACGCACACACATATATGTGTGTGTGTGCGTTTGCCCCTCTCACCATCGTCTAACGGTGAATTGATACAACGTCTTAGATACATATATGTACATATATAACCTTATGCATATATAAACAAGTATACACAATCATATTGACACTCACACACGCTCACACATATACATATCACAAAGTATACACGCATATACGCTTAACCATCACTACACCTATACATATATATACACACACACATACACACATACATATATACAACTATGTATGACATTAATACTAATACAAGGATAACGGTTAAAATTCAAATATGCATTTTTTTCTCCTCCTCCATAAACATACCACATAGATGTATCTACACACACTCATATCTACACATACTCATACGCCCATGCATGCACACACTCATAGTCACATACACAACGCACAACACATACACACATGTGCACACACACATACATCTACACACGCACACACATATCAAACTATATACGCTCATTCGGTTATATATAATAACATATATGTATGTATTATGCATCTCAACATGTACGTATGGAAAGGAATTCCACGTGTAAAAGAGAAAGAAGGGTGACTATAGAGGTGTATATATATATATATATATGTATATGTGTGTGTGTGTGTGTGTGTGTGTGTGTGTGTGTGTGTGTGTGTGTGTGTGTGTGTGTGTGTGTGTGTGTGTAAGTGTGTGTGTATATTCGTCTCCCACCGCCTCTTGACGACCAGTGTTGGTTTTTTTACATTCCCGTAACTTAACGGTTCGATGAAAGGGTTCTATAAAATAAGTACCAGGCTTAAAAATAATGAGTACTGGAGTCGATACGGCTAACTAAAATTCTTCCAGGCGTGCCCCAGCATGGCCGCAGTCTAATGATTGAAGCAAGTAAAAGAATAAAATATTGATTTCACTCTTTCGGGTGCTGCAATTAGTGCGCCACACCTTTCCAACATCGATCTCCTTCCTTATTTTCCAATGCAACCAGGCGATATGTACCCCTGCGATAATGGTAGCGTATGTTGCCATTATCCCACTGCTATAATTTGCCCTTATAAACCCCTAATATAGAATTTTGCCTAAAGATCTGGCAATGTCCACTAAACACCAATCTTGGAAAATGTTTCATTTTAATGCATAACCAAATTGTATAATGTAATGTGTCACAAATTTCGTATTGAAACGCGTGTATTAATATTAAAATTATCCATTCGTTTCATGTTTATTATATACGTGCATGTATGTATATTGAATAAAATAAAATATGAGTGTACACATACACACACATATATATTTGATGTGTGTGTGTATGTGTGTGCATGCATGTGTTAGTGTTGGTTTCTCACTGAATGACAACCGCTGTTATTTTGTTTTCTTCCCCGTAACATAGAGGTTCGACATAAAAAACCGATGGAATATGTAGCAGCTCAGAAATTAGTACTCAAGGCGATTTGCTCAACAGAACATTTCCAGATAGAGTCTCAGAAGGCCGCAGTCCAATGTCAGAAGCAGTAAAAGAAGTTTGCTTCCCAATCACACGCGTACAGACATATTCACATGCTTTTGTTTTTGTACTCACACACACACACAAAACTAAAAGAATCCTGTCGTATCTATCTATCTATCTATCTATCTATCTATCTATCTATCTATCTATCTATCTATCTGTCTGTCTGTCTGTCTGTCTGTCTGTATGTCTGTGTGTGTATGTGTTGTCTTAGTCTCTCTGTGTCCCATCAATGTTTGAGTACCGGTGTTCGTTTGTTTATGCACCCGTAACTTAGCGGTCAACAAAAGATATTACTAGCGTACGTACCAGGCTCAAAAGTACTGGAGCCGACTCATTCGACTAAAATCCTTCAAGGCGGTGCCCCAGCATGGCCGTAGTCTTATTACTGACACGAATAAAAGGCAAAAGATAAAAGGTACACACACACACACACACACACACACACAGATTTAAACATTCTTCATAACATATATTGAGAGACATATGATAGAAAGGGGAGGAATCGGAGGTGAGAGAGAGAACATAAAAGAATGAGAGAGAAAGAGGGGAAGAGAGAGAGAGCGAAAGAAGAACGAAAGAGAGAGGAGGGAGAGAGAGAGAAAGATGGTATGAGATAGAGTGAGAGAGTAGCAGGTAATGGAATGTTTAGATACAGAGGGAAGGCAGGAGGAAAGAATATAAGGGAGGGAGGTACCAGTGGGTGGCTCTGAGACAGTGGTGGGTGTGTCTAACTGGTGGTGATGGGTAGAGGAGGGAAGAGGTTGCGGTGGCGCGTGGCTTGGCTGGAACCGACCGGAAGTTGTTCGGTTGACGGCAAACGTTCTCGTTTACAAACGGATCTGACTCTTGGGAAGATTGTTTACACACACACACACACACACACACACTGGTGTCTCTACGCGAATGTGCAGATACATACGTATGTGCGTGCATTTATGTATATATGTATATGTGTGTGTGTGTGCCTATGGATGTATATTGCGGTAATTGCAATAAACAAAGATGTATGATGTTTGTACATATTGCATAAACCACACACAAACACTTCATCCACAGCGACAAACTACACACACACACACACACACACACACACACACATCTTGGCATTGTATACACGCAATCGTACAAACATTTGATGTTTGTGCTGGGGTGGGTGCGGTGGGTGGGGGACCCGACTTTATTACTCAGCGGTGACCGTTCAAAAATTATAAGACGTGCGTAATGTTCACACAAGTAGCGATACACACGTGCACACATGCATGCATAAGATTCGCACCACGCCTGCATACACATACATGTGTACACACACACACACGCACACACACACACCTACATACACACACACATATCTATATGCATACGTACATGCATAAATACATACATGCGCACACACGTACAGACATATTCACATGCTTTTGTTTCTGTACTCACACACACACACACACACAAAACTTGTTTAAAGCTCAACGTGTGAACTCGAGCATATTATATATATATATATATATATATATGCATGTATATATATGTGTGTGTGTGTGTGTGTGTATGTGTGTGTGTGTGAGTGTGTGCATGTATGTGTGAACGGGGTGTCTATTTACTGCAAATAATGTAAATCCGCCAGTCAGTGAATCTATCTACCAAGGATCATGTTTGCACCCCCCCACACACACACACTCACGTGCGGCCACCAACTGCAGCCACGGATACCTGCGGTCACCGCTGCACGCTTCCGAGAGCATTAAATGACTTAGTGTCCACTCGTATTGCGGCAACCACCTTAAATACAAAATACAGAAACAGGCGCAAACAGGTGTCGTTGTTTGGTCGCTCGGTGCGCTAGAAATAGCAGTTAAATCCGATCTCTAATTACAAACTGCCGCAAAACGTTTAAATTCCTTATATATTCGCCCTGAAAGGTTTTAATCGTACAAATCGACCCCAGAACTTATTTCTGAAGCCTAATACTTATTCTATCAGCCTATTTTGCCGAACTGCATATACAGGACGGGCTTCTTTCAGTTTCTGTCTACCAAATCCATGCACATGGCTTTGGTTGGCACGAGGCTTCAGTAGAAGACACTTGCCCAAGGTGCCACGCAGTGGGACTGAACCCGGGTCCATATGGTTGGGAAGTAAGCTTCTTACCACACACCCACGCCTGCGCCTATATCTATCTATCTGTCTGTCTGTCTGTCTGTCTGTCTGTCTGTCTGTCTGTCTATCTAGCTATACATGTTTGGCCAAAAGTCACCTGACAGTACATGAAGACCCCCCCCCCCCTCACACTTAATTCCAAGATTAAGACAAAAGATTATTTTATGTGAGACTTCGCTAATAAATAGGCAAATGTTTTTTTTTTAAAAAGCGGTGATTTTAATTCCCAGCATTCAATTATTATAAACATTCATAACTGGAATGAATAAATAAAATTGAACATTGAGTATTTATGGGATTTTTTTGATTTACACGCATCATATGTATATATACCTTTTATCTTTCATCTGTTTGAGTCATTGGACTGCGCCATGCTGGGGCAGTGCTTTCAAGAATTTTAGTCGAACGAATCGACCCAGAACTTGTTATTATTATTATTATTATTATTACTTTTTGCAAAGCTTGGTATTTATCAGATGCTTTTTTTTTTTGACAATGATAGAGGGGGGAACACACATGCACACACACACATGCACACACATATACGCGCGCGCCCACGCACACAAACGCGCGCGCGTACACATACACACACACATACGCATACAGACACAGCATACCTCACAAAAACACGCATACAAACACAAACACAAAACATACACATACACACACACACACACACACACACACACACACACACACACACACACACACACACACATACACACTGTCTCTTACGGAACGAATATCTATTGGACGGACAATAGGAGAAGCTAAGTTGAATCCGATTAAGTTTGTATCCTGGCACTCCCGCGAAAAAAGCAGATCACTTCATCTGAAGAGCGCCATTGGTCATTGACCAGACGAACCGGTCAAACTGATCGTGTTCCGATTCAGGCGGCACCTCCGTGTGGACCGGAAGTTACGGGTAGAGTGGGCAGCCACATTCAAAATCAGTGAGAGGAAGCCTGTCCATGACTGGTCAAGATGGAGTAGGGGCGGACCCAAGGGGGAGGGGAGGCATTTATATATACATACATGCGTACATACACACATACACACACACACACACACACACACACACATTTATATACATACATACACGCATACGTCCATACGCATGTGTGTGTTTGTCTGTGAAGACGTATGGCTTAGGAGCTTCGGTGTTGCACTCGCAGTTGCACTCGCAGTTGCACTCGCAGTTGCAAGATCACAGTTTCGGCCCCCGGATGGGGCGGTGTGTTGTGTCCTTGAGCAAAACCCTTCATTTCCTGTTGTTACAGTCCACTCGGCTGTCAATGGCTAAACCTAGCGATGGATTGTCCTCCCGTTTAGGGAGGACGTCATGACCGTGATCCCTTATATCATGGAAACCGGTAAACCGATCTTATGAGACATAGTAATATCGATGTAGTAACAACGCTCAGGGGCTGGTGGTGGTGGTAGTGATGATGATGGTTCACAACACAACCACCACCACCACCACCTTGTCTCTGTCTGTCCCAGTCTATGTCTGTCTGTCTGTCTGTCTGACTGTCTCTCTCTCTCTCTCTCTCTCTCTCTCTCTCTCTCTCTCTCTCTATCTGTCTATCTCTCTCACACATCTTCTAAAGATTTCCGCTCATCCCCATATCACTGGAGTATACTAGTTTAATGTACAGCTGCTGTTTTTCTTTTTTTTCCTTCCTTTTCGACTCGTTTCCGAAAGCCCAACTCCTTTATTATTTCAAAACACAAACATCTTTCACGATACGGGCATCGTTAAGACTTGAAACCTCGTTCATCTCAACCACTTCCAAAAGCTACGACAAGCTGCAGCTGTCTTACACACCGAGAAATAATAGGAAAAACACTCAAAAATATTCAAAAGATGTTATTTAAACAAAATGATGTTGTAAACACAGAAACCCTTTTTCTTCTGGTCTTAGAACAGAAAATCACAAGAATTAAATGGATGGCTAAATGGGAAAATGAACGCCAATGTTATTAGCTCTCGCCTGTCGCATCATAAGCCTATTAGCTTTGGTAGACGTAGGCATATGTATATATGATTGTGTGAGTGAGTGTGTATGTGTGTGTGTGTGTGTGAGCCACGGGATGGTCATGGCCTGAAGGAGTTTAACCACAGGTTTGCTCGATCGTGACTGACTAACAGCATAACAACTATAGCAAATACACCAGCAGCAGCAGCAGCAGCAGCAGCAGCAAGAATAATAATAAATGAAGTGTCATCAAAACTGCGGCTTCACCTGACAGAAAAAAGAGGCAATTTTCCCTCAAATTTTCCATCTTTTAACATTACATGTGGAAGTATCTTGTACATACACACGCATATATATATATATATATATATATATATATATATATGGATATATCCATATATCCATATATATATATATATATATATATATATATATATATATATATATATATATATATATATATATATATATATATATATGGATATATGGATATATCCATATATATATATATATATATATACATACATATATATATACATGTATTTTTAAGTGAACCTTTTTTGTCTTCTACGTTCGCTCAGTTATTCCCAGCAGCTTGTTTTGTTGTTGACGCTACCAAAATGAACAATCTTATCGTTAAAGGCGCGAAACTGTTATGATTTTTGGACGACAACTAATGAAGAAAGAGCATATCTCGAGTGTGATGTTTCCGTGTGTTCCTTTATCGTCCTTCTCTCTAATTTTAACTCATATATACATATATATATATATATATATATATATATATATATATATATATATATATATCGTCATAAAAATGTGAAAGTAAACTGTCCTAAAAAATGACAGTGAACTGCAACAGA
>NC_142936.1:1199449-1209449 GCF_046866305.1 Octopus bimaculoides
GGAACATTGAATTGAATCGATCTCAGTATATGACTGGTACTCAGTTTATCAACTCCATAAAGGTGGCAAACAACAGCGACCCCGACTAGATTCGAACTGAAAACGTACGATAACGAAAGCATACATCAAGACGGTCCATTGTTTTTGCCGTTCCACCGACTTACCTTACCCCTTCCGAGGGAGATTCTATGTGATCACTCAATCAGTTAGAAATAGGAGCTAAATCTACCTCAAATCACACCTTACAGTCTTATGTCAGGGCAGAACACATCAGATTATGTATTTCTGTATTTAGTTTATAAAAGAAAGGAGAGAAAACTGCATGGTCAAGGTTGTAATAGCTTTGATCACAAGTCTGTTGAATCAAAATTGGCCTGGGGTTAAATAGCAACAACAACATTTAAGCAACGATAATTTCTTTACAAAATGTAAATAATAATAACAATAAAAGTCGATGTTTGTCGCCATTGTTTCGTATTTGTTTACTCTGTCGGTTTTTCAAGATAAGTAGGGGATAAAAAGAAAAACAATATTCAACAAAAACAGTCAGAAAACTGCTCTTCACTAAAATGTATCAATTTTGACTGATGTCTTTTCCCGTTTCAATGACTCCTATTCCACCTTCCCGGCTTACTTAGACAATTTAAGTAGGGGACACCAGGAGACGGACGAAGACTCAGCCAAACTCTCCTCTGCAGTCTTCGCGGGGATCCTTTTGTTAACCTACTTAACATACAGCGCCACCATCATTTACACTCTTTGATCTATAATTACCTCATAACTCTCCGCATTTACCTCCCTTCCTTCCGCTCTTTCATTTTTGTCCTCCTTTCTTTCTTTTCTTCATTCTACTCTCTCTCTCTCTCTCTCTCTCCCTCTCTCTCTCTCATCTCCCTCTCACTCTCTCTTTATCTTTCTTTCAGGTTTTATATTCCTTAATATTTCTCATTTTCTCTTTTTGCTTTCACTTATTCGTTCATTCTTCGGTCAGTAATCTCTCTCTCTCTCTTTCAATATACATACATACATACATACATACATACATACATACAAATATGTATGTATGTATACGTGGTACGTGTATGTGTGTGTGCGTGTGTGTGTATGTATGCATGAATGGTTTGTTGAATATGTTTGTATGCATATATGTAAACAAGAATGTATACATGTGTGTGTGTGTGTGTGTGTGTGTGTGTGTGTGTGTGTGTGTGTGTGTGTGTGTAACCACAGTTTGGCCGAATGGCTAAGAAGTTCGCTTCGGAACTACGAGTGCCCGGGTTCGATCTACGTGACTGTTTTCTGTAGCTTCGACTCTACCCATGAAATTAGGTCAACGAAAACTGTATAGAAGCCGATCGATTGCACTAAAAAGATTGTGTGACGCAGATTGTGTGGCGCTGATCGTGCCTGAGAATTACGTCGAGGGTCCGTGTGCCGGTGGAAAATTCAGTTGATCAAATGAGTGAATCCGCGTAGTCGAACGACGGAGATCCACAACTATAAGTGTGTACGTGTGTTTGCGTGTGTATAATTGTATACATGTGTATATATCTTTTATCTTTTACTTGTTTCGGTCATTAGATTGCGGCTATGCTGGGGCACCGCCTTGAAGAACTTTTAGTCGAAGGAATCGCCTTCAGTGTTTATTGTTTCAAAGCCTGGTATTTATTCTATTCGGTCATTTTTTGCCGAACCGCTAGGTTACGGGGATGTAAACACACAAACATCGGTTATCAAGCGGTGGTTGGGGACAAACACCGACACAGACACACACGCACACACGCACGCACGCACGCACGCACGCACTCACACACACACACACACATGCGCACACTGTTATATTGTGTGTGTGTGTATGTGTGTGGTAAGATGGAGCCGGCTACGATCTGCGTCTTCCTGACCTCCTCCCCCTTCCTCCCTCCCTCACATTCGCGTTTTATTTGTTGTTTTATTTCATGGACCGTTGTTATTACTCAACTCTTTTGTTCAACTAGAAAAGTATGGGTCGGAGGGTGGGGGGAGGGGAGGGGCTTTCGGTTCCGATTACATCTCGACCCCGATGGAATGTGTAAAACGAACTCGTTAGAGAAGACGAAGAAGAAGAAGGAAAAGAGGAGGAGGAGAAGGGAGAAAAAGGAGGTGAATGAGTAAGGAAAGAGGTGTAGTAGGAGGAGAAGAGAGAGGAACAGAAGTAAAGATGGGGCGGGAGAGATAACAATTACAATGACGATGAAGATGATGATGATGATGATGATGATGATGATGATGATGATGGTGATGGTAATGGGAAGTAATAATAAGAAGAAAAGATTAAGAGGGTGGATGTTAGGTCGGCCACCTGTCCACCACCTCTCACCCCCACCCCCTCCCACATTCAATATTTCCTTCACAGAAGCCACAACTAAGCCAGCCTCGTTCACCAGCGTCCTTTTTTAGTCAATCAGCCGAGCAAAATTAAGTGATTAGCCGGTAGTACTTCGCGGCGCACGTGCAAGCTTTCCGACACGTTTTCTTTCCTTCCTTCCTTTCTTTTTTTCTTTCTTTTTTTCTTTCTTTCCTTCCTTCCTTTTTCTATAGTCAATATTTTAATTGCTATTTCTATAAATAAACCGATGGATCGATAGAATCGGTAGAGCAACAGACATAATATTCTTTTACGTTCTGAGTTCAAACCGCACCAGAGATTGGTTTCGATTTAATCATTACAAACAATAAAGTACCAACTAAGCACTGGGGTCCTAGAAGTGGACCTTCCCCACTAGCGAACTTAGTAACCGTTTTCCAGTTACTGTTTCTATAAATAGCAACCAGTCTTGCACACGCGCACGCACGCAAGCGCGCGCACACACACACACACACACACACACATATACTTATAAATAGCTGTACATATGCATGTATGTAAATGCATATGCATGTATGCATGTATGTATGCATGTGTGTGTATGTGTGTATGTATGTATGTATATGTATGTATGTATGTATGTATGCATGCATGTGTGTGTGTATGTATGTATGTATGTATGTATGTGTGTGTATGTAGGAATGTATTTATTTTATATCTAGCTAGCTATCTCCTCACACATACATACATGCACACACACACACACACACGCGCACACACACACACACACACACACACACACACACAGAGTCAACAGATGAGATCTAGAGATTGTCGGCATAAAAAACATTTTGTAGCACTCACATGATTTGAATTTAGATTCCTATGTCTTTACGAGGGACCAATTCCGCGGGGTAAAGAGTGGCTATTAGAGGAATTCATATATATATATACATAACATCAATCCATATTCCTGTTACCATGGGTTTCATGCTGTAATTTTCAAGTCGACAATATCGACGACTTGCAAGCCAGAAGCGCAGAGTATTTTCATTTATGCTGAAAGTACACACACTCTGAGTTTGTTCGGCTGTGGCAAAACTGCGGAACAAAATGTAGTGAAAGAATATTTTGGGGGAAAATAATATACGAGGAATAATGGAAGAGTTATACCCCATGATTTGGTGTTAGCTGTAGGTAGAGTGTGTAAGCTGTGTGCATGTATCGTTCGTTATCTCAAAAACGGACATGACCACGTTGCCGAAACAAAATTTCCCCCGTGAGGGCAGCATCCCAAAACTTCGCTTTTTGATTTTAGGGAAGGCGCCCGGGTCGTGTGAGTGTGAAGCAAGTATCCACCAATCTATAGAAAATGCCAGAATGGTCAATTGCCTGAATTGCTGTGAGTGTCGACTGAGTGCCAGCATCTGTTCCAGTTCTTTGCATTCTGAGCTGAAATTTCGTTTCTTACCATTGATCCCTTCATAGTAGGAAAATAGGGCTTTCGGAACTGAGTAAAAGGCGAGACAATAAAACGTCAATTAGAACAATATCTTTGTCCGATCAAAAAAGAGAAGGAGATGGGGCTAAAATGAAAGCATAAACGAACTGGATACCACTAGGTATTTGTGATGTCACTTTACCGTTTGTTCTAAATGTTTGCAAGAGAATGGAATGGTATCACTGGGAAAGCGGCTCTTTGGTTGCGTCAGTTACTGCGGTGTAAGACGAGGAAACGTCTCCCATTTCAAAAGTTTCCACCGGCCGTTATTTTCTGCATTGGTTGGTGTCTTGAAAAAATGTAATGGTTTCGAGATAAATCAGAAATGGCAGCAGCAGCAGCAGCAGCAACATTACCACTATGACGACAACGACAATGACGATGGCGATGACGATGATGATGATGATGATGATGACGATGATGATGACGATGACGATGATGATGGCGATGACGACGATGATGATGACAACGATGGTGGTGATTACCTCAACCATTGTCGTCGTTGTCGTCGTCATCATCACCACCGTCATCATTGTATATTTGATGTTGTTGACATTGTAATTGTCCTACATGGCTGGTGGTGGTGGTGGTGTCGGTTTCTCTTGACATGTTGCCAAATACGGGTCTGTAATTCGGCTAAAGTTTATTTCTTTCATTTCTGTTTACGCGAAACTGTCCCCTATGTTCGTTAGATAAAGATGGGGCTACTTAGCACCAAAGACATCGACTGCTTCTCTTGTGGGGCCACACACCACAGCAAAGGACCGAGTTGTCAAGTAGGCTGCGTATGTATATACGCAGGAGCGATGTGAGTGTGTGTGTGTGTTTGTGTGTACATACAAGCACGTACACATACATACATACATACATACATACATACATACATACATACATGCGTATGTGTATGAGTGCGCTTGGTGCCGGTGTACACAAATGCACACATACAATCGTACAAATATTAAGACACACCTTGGCTACTCAGAGTAACGACAGCGAAAAGTCAGTTTTAATCACCGTTAATATTATTAACTGTACACAGGATATCAACACACATACATGTATATGTATGTATACATACATATATGTGTCTGCGTGTACTGTCTTCGTCTTTTGTTTTCTGCAAATTTGAACTATATATATATATATATATATATATATATATATATATATATATATATATATATTGTGTGTGCGTTCAAGTAGTCTGCTTGAAGGACAACAGCCTCATCCAATCGCCACAAAAGAATTAAAACAAAACAAAAAAAAGTAAAACAGAAAGAAACAAGTCGAAGATCCCAGAAAACATAAACAAAAGAATAAATAAATCAAAGCGTGTTTAATCCTTCATCGTTGCTATGGAAGATAGCTGGGTTCAATTCCAGTTGGTTTCTCCTTAAATTTTTCACAGGACCATTTAATGAATAAAATACAGGTAGGGGTCAGTGGTGGGGTGCACGGGCGTAAGATGGTAGAGCTAAGGTGGATGGTTAACAGGGTAGCCTTCAACCTGCATCGTTTTATTTATTTAAAGAATCTCTAGTTTAAACATCTTTACTTGCGCCAGGCTACCATTCTAGTCTTCCTCTCCATTTCTATATGGCTATTTATGTTTCTCTGCAGGTTTTAGCCATGAAACAAATACTACACAGCAACGAAGAAGGTAGCATGCAAGCTACCAACCCTTTGGCTCGATTTGAAGCATCTTGGTTCGGGGCTGTTTGAAGTTGTGCGCACAATCACTGACTAAAACGCACACACACACACACACAAATGTATAGATTGTTTGAAATGGTGTACAAATTTTATATATTTATTTCTTTATTGTCCACAAGGGGCTAAACATAGAGGGGACAAACAAAAACAGACAAAGAGATTAAGTCGATTACGTGGCCCCCAGTGCGTAACTGGTACTTATTTTATCAACCCCGAAAGGATGAAAAGCAAAGTCGACCCCGGCGGAATTTGAACTCAGAACGTAACATCGCAAAGCATTTCGCCCGGCGTGCTAACCACTCTGCCAGCTTACCGCCTTACAAATTTTATATATTAAGAAAAAGGCGGTAGTCAAGATTTGGATAAAATCTATTTATTTATCGCTTTTGCTCCTTTCAGGAATTCACCATAAATGATTTTTTTTTTGTAGAAAATTCATACCTTTTATATAAATGTGATTAAGTGGAAAAAATTCTGTGTTGTGTCTAAACTCTCAAGTCACACACTATACGCCCAATCCTGATTCCCCGGGACTTTACTCTTCTGGAATTCCCTTCCATCTCATGTCTTTCCCGCAACTGTTGACTTACAAAGATTAAGAAGGAACCTTAAACGCATCAAACTGACCGGTCTATGAGGCCTGCAAAGGCTGTGTGCACTTCTACAGATAACTGATATATAGCATGACCTTATACAGGCATGTGTGTGTGTGTGTGTGTGTGTGTGTGTGTGTAAGTACTGACTGTTAATCTTTTCGCTCTCAAAAATCTCTTGCTTTGTTGCTTAACAATCATTTTGTTTCTTTCTCTCTTTCTCTCTCTCTCTTTGTCTCTCTCTTTCTGTCTGTCTGTCTCTGTTTATCTGTCTGTCTATCTGTCTGTCTGTCTGTCTGTCCGTCTGTCCGTCCGTCTATCTATCTCTCTCTCTCTCTACACACAGCCTGATATATATATATATATATATATATATATATATATATATATATATATATATATATATATATATATATATATATATATATATATATATATATATTTCTATATATATATATATATATATATATATATTAGGCTTCCTTCCATTCATTCTGTACTTCTCATTCTTTCTCCCTTTTGTTTTTCACCCGCTTTTCTTTTTTTTCAATCTTCCAGTTTTGTTTCATTTCATCTTCCAAAACGTTTTATTCATAAAAACAAACTCCGTTTGGCCTTTATTCATGTTGAACGGACGATCAATTGCGTCATTTTCAACCAGTTTTAGGGAATAATATAGGAAAATAAAGCAGCCGTTTTAGATATGTACCTGTCGGAGTAGAAAAAACAAAGAAACCCCCAAATAATAATAATAATTTTAATAATAATAATAATAATAATAATAATAATAATAATAATAATAATAAGCAACAAATAAAAAGGATACAAAATGAGAGATCAAAACGACGTATTCATATATATATATATATATATATATATATATATATATATATATATATATATATATATTCATATACATGTATATATATACACACACACTCACATATATACACTCATACACCACATACACACACATGCGCAACACAACATATACACGTATGTAAACAGGAGTTGTGTAATTAAGGAACCTTGCGAGTTGATTCGAGTGGCCGGGCGCCATTTTCAGCGATCGCTTCTCTTGTCGTGCTTTACTAATTCGCGACAAAAATAGACCGGATAATCGTTATATACACCCACTGAGTAAGAAGAATAAAGAAGGAAAACACATGAAGGTAGAAACCGCTTCTTTATGATGAATAAAATAGAAAAGAAAACAAGAAAAATAACAAAGCAAAAAGAAATGTGAAAGAAGTTTTAAAAAGTTGGGTGGAATTTTTAACATGAAAAAAGACGAAAAGAGCGAAGGGAAAAACACAAAGAAAAGAAACGTAAAAGAAAAGGGTGACGACGACACAGAGGCGATGAAATAACATTGCCTGGGGCTTGAACTCCCGTATAGGTTGTTGGTAAAAATGATGAAGCGGCTCTTATGACATTAAGTGGCCAGCATCCTTAAAACAATGACACAATGGTCACCTCCTCAGCGTTTCACTTTCAAATCGCTTCGCTCCACCCACCAATCCCGTGTTGCCACCTTTGTTGGTGTTAATCTACCTCCTCCCACGCCTCCCTCGTTTATATAGCTTTTTCTCTTTTTTTCTTGTTAGTGCTACCCCCTCTCACTTCTTTTACTCTTTTACTCTCTTCCATTTCACTGTCTGTCCGTTTCTCTCTGCGGATCTCTTTCTCGCTTTCTCACTTTTCATTTGATCGATCTTTATTCTCCCACCCCCACCGCCTTCTTTATGCTTATCTCTACGTGAAATAACACACACACAAACAAGCACACACACACACACACACACGTGCACACACACACACATACACACACACATTGGTCTTGGTGACGTGCTGAACCAGTTCTCATCACGTACATACATACATTCATACGTACATACATTCATACATACATACACGCATACATGCATACACATGCATACACACGCATAAAAATGCGTACATACACACAGCGCATACACAAAGATACATACCATACATACACAAGCATACATACACACACGTACATACATACATTCATCATATAGGTAGATGGAAAAGAAAAACTGGCCCCAAGAGGATTTTCGTCGATTTCGACGCTGAGTGTCAGTTGTCGAAGCCATTCAGGTCTCTGTCTCGTTGAATTAGCGTGTATGTTGTTGAGTATTCCGTATATGTGGTTAGACTCACCATTATCTTCAAACAGATTCAGACTCACACAGTCCACGACTATCTCTGCAGTTGAATTGCAGGTATAAACCAATTCTGCGGGCTTCCGCACAGTTTTCACTACCGAATTTCACTCATAAAGCATGGGGCGATCGAAGGCTACGATGAATGGTATTTATCTAAGATGTCACACCGAGAATCGAACCCTAAATCTTGCGTTTATCAAGCAAACTTTTGAACTGTTTGAATATTTGTGTTGATATAGGCAGCAATAAACGCGCGCGCGCGCATATATACATCTGTATCTATCTATCTATCTATCTATACACACCTACACACATGTACACATATGCACAACATTCACCTGTGTGTGAGTTATGTTATTCCTCTCTTTCCTTTCTTCTTTCTCCTTTTCAATCCTTTCCTCTCTGTCTCTCTCTCTCTCTGTCTGTTTCTCTCTGTCTGTTTCTCTCTGTCTCTCTGTCTGTTTCTCTCTCTCTGTCTGTTTCTCTCTGTCTCTCTGTCTGTTTCTCTCTGTCTCTCCCAATCTATCCTTCTCTACCAAACATTTTCCAATGCAA
Organism: Octopus bimaculoides; assembly: GCF_046866305.1. Lineage (NCBI taxonomy): Eukaryota > Metazoa > Mollusca > Cephalopoda > Octopoda > Octopodidae > Octopus > Octopus bimaculoides. The sequence continues at coordinate 1,208,348 of NC_142936.1, forward strand.
CTCCAGCTGAATGAGGTCGTATTATGTAGAAATGTCCGCGTATCAAAGACTACAATTAATGGCGGCGTCCCCTGTCGAAGGTTGACAAATCACACGCTTGATTGGGTCTCGACTGAAGAACCACTTAAACAGAGAGGAAGGGGGTGACACGAGTGGAGGTGGAGTAGTGAGATAAGTCGTGCATACACACAGATATACAGAGAGAGAGAGAGAGAGAGAGAGAGAGGGGGGGATAGAACCCTTATATATATGTAGATAGACGTATAGACATGTAACAAGCTAGCTAGGTGTATAGATTAACACATCGTACAACGAAGTATCTTATAAAGATTTCTCAGATAGAATGATAATAAATGATATATTAAAAAGAAATCTTTTGGCCAAGTCTACCAAAAATGCAGGCAAACGAGGAGCTTAGTGCGGTTTAAATTATTAAGTTTTATCTTGTCTAATTGAATGAAGGAACTACTAAAGGTATTATATAAGGTATTTGGATGAGGATATATATGCTCATAGCTATTTAGATAACAGAGACAAATAAACCTTCCTACATACATACATACATACATATATACATACATATATATACATATCTATATTATCAAAGAACACAAACAGGGTTTAAAATTCGTTACAGCTCTTTCGGTAGAATCTTATTAATGTATGCACAGATTGTATCATAGCATAAATCCACCATCTTCAGGTAAACTTTGAAGCAGGTATAGACAGGTGAGGTAAATGATGTCAAACACAAGGACATCAGTCAAGCTTTCCAGCCCCGTATGCGAGCAACAACAACATCCTAAATGACTCGCACACGGGCTTCATTTGTCTCTCTCGTCTCTTAGACTGGAAGATCCGTCACCACACCGTTGTATTGTCAAGACCAGCGTTCAGATCCTGGCAACTTTGATAAACCCTCAAGTTTACGGTTCCAACACTTTGTTCCTTTGTTCATTAACGAATAACGTATTTCGTCTGTCTTTACTTTCTGAGTTCAAATTCCGCCGAGGTCGACTTTACCTTTCATCCTTTCGGGGTCGATAATTAAGTAGCAGTTGTGTACTGGGGTCGAGGTAATCGACTCACCCGCCCCCATTCC
>NC_142936.1:1214449-1219449 GCF_046866305.1 Octopus bimaculoides
GTATGAATATATGTATACATGTGTGTGTATGTATATATGTGTGTGACTGTGTGTGTGTGTGTGCGTGTGCGTGTGTGTGTGATTGTGCGGTTAAGAAATTTGCTTTGCAACCACTTGGTTTTGGTTTCAGTCTCACCGCGCGACACTTTAGGCTCCGACCCAGCCAATGGGTTTTGAGTGAATTTTATTGAATAACAAGGCGAAAACTGTCTTGAATCTCGTCATACACACACACACACACACACACACACATACATACATACACACACACACACACACACACACACACACACACACACACACATATATATTAAGCAGAAAATGGAGAAAATTCTCGATCAACAAATTGACTACCATCAATTATTATTTTTTAATACAAAACTTTATCATTTCTAACAACTGTTTCTGCTTCTGGTACAGATTGGACATGCTATAGAATATGACGAATATTATTCTCGAAATTTTCTTTGGCAGCGCTGACGGACATTGGAAACAGAAACGGCTGGAAACATTGGGTTTCGAGTTGCTGGAACACACAGCATACAGTCCAGATCTCGCCATTTCCGACTGTCACCTCTTCGGACTGTCACCTCTTCCGACCGTCATCCTTTACGAGATGTCGATTTGCTACGGACGAAGTGCAGGAAGCGGTGCATAAATGACTGCCCGACCAGCCGAAAACCTTATTCTCTGATGAAATAAGCCAGCTGGTTGACTGCTGAAAGAAGCGCATCGAAAAGCAAGGAAATTATGTTGAAAAATGGTGTTCAACCCCTGCTTTTGTTTTAATAAATTACAGAAACAAAAATGTCTACAATTTTCACGTACCCTCGTGTATAAAACTTGGAATTCTTTTCAAAACTTTTTAATGTTTACATTCTTTTATAATTCTATGACACGTATTCACTGATGTCTATGCTCTGGAGAAAAAAATATAGTGAAATTCTGCAGTGAGGATATTTAAGTTGACGGTGACGAAATTTAAATTGACGGTAACGTAATCAATAGTGACATTAACGAAATCGAGGCTTGCGATGACGAATATGATGCTGACGTTGACGAGGCTGAGGTTGATAATGTCGAATTTGAGGAAGAGACTTTGTATATCTACGTGATGTTTCCTGCATGAAATTTTACATTTTTTATTTAAAGGAAAATGCAACTGTAAATTATTTGAAAACATAGTGTGATTCCATTTGGGATTAAGGGTCGCGATTTTAAATGTTGGACTCATTTTTCAGGCAGTTGTCGCGGATATTGTTAGAAAGTTTATCCATGTTTCAGAACATGTAAGAGACGGAATTTAAACGTTTGGCAGCAAAATCAGACCAGCAGGAGACAATTTCAATAATAATGGATATTAGCGTCAAAACTATCTTTTAAATTTAAAACTTTGGATATATAACGAAGGAGAAGGATCCTTAAGGAGTCTAATTTAGACCTTTTGCGGTGAAATCTCTTGCTATATTGGTAGCGATTACATGTTTTTCTATGAACAAATATATATATATATATATATATATATATATATATAGGGACAGAGATGGAGAGAGGGCGATGGAGAGAAGGAGATAGAGATGGAATGGGAATGAGGAAAGAGACTACGAGAGAGTGATAGACAGAAAGATAGAGCTAATAGGTGATGGTTAGACCTAAAAGAAAAGATAGCGGTGCACATCTCATTACAGTGCAGTAAATGCTAAGTAATAGCTACGGCGATATGTCGTCTGCCATAATGAAAATACACTTGCTGCCTTCAACTCAAACGATGTGGGTTAGTAAAGTTGTGATATCATAACACAATAATGGATTACACAATAAGTGGTATTGCCTCGTGTCTGTGTGAAGAGAGGAGACAATACTTGTGGCTCTGGGGCCTTCTTTCAACAATGAAAAGAGGATTTCTTACTCCGTCCTTCAAAATTTTCCCGGATATATATCCTCCACACGTGCACCGGCATAATGCACTTCACTTGATAGCTTGTTAGATGCTTACTATCTTGTAGTCGGAATCAGTAAAAACTAATACTGTTGTCTGTTTGTTTGGCTTACTGGTTAGCCACCCTCTTCACTCCATTCTCCCCACCCCCACTCTTTCTCTCTCTCTCTCTCTCTCTCTGTTGTTCATTCTAATACCCGCTTCTTCCTCTTTTCTCTCTTCTCTCATTTTTATTCTATTTTTATTTTACAACCGGTCATATCATATGAAACTGTCTCTTTCCGTTTCAGCTTATTCTAAGCAGATCTACCTGCTTGCTACTCTCCCCCCCCCTCTCTCTCTCTCCTTCAATTCCTCCTGTCTCTCGTTGTTTCTTGCTATTTATTGTATGTCTTACCGGTACATCTCTCACATTCTCTTTCACTTTACAAATAGTCGGTTACCTCGCCCTTTTGCTATCTATCTATCTATCTATCTATCTATCTATCTATCTATCTATTTTCGTAATCCTTTCATCGATATATCTTGATACTTTATCTTATATTTTCCTCCTCCTCTTCCCCTATATTCTCTTTTTACTCCTCCTCAATAGTTGCATTGTTGCTTTATTAACTCATCACCCCCCTTTCTCCTCTCATCTCCCCTTTCTCTGCCTCTTACTCCTCCTCTTCGCAGATGACACTCTCTCACATAGCTACAACCACTCCCTCCAACTTCAGTTGTAATCGACCTCACCCCTAACCTCTCAGCATAATCTTGCTCGAAGTCAAATCTTTCTCGTTTCCATGTTTCTCTTTTCAACTCCTTTTAGCCACCCAGTTTCAGACCATTTAACCTGGCGTCCAGTGGTCGAATCGGTTGAGCGTCGGACAATACATTTTACGGTATTTGTTCCGGCTCTTTACGTTCTGAGTTCAAATCCCCTTAACCTTTCATTCTGCCTACGGTCAATAAATTAAAGTACCATTCAAGTACTGGGGTCGATTTAATCGATGAGGAATTTCCCCCACATTTGTGGCCCTTTGTTTTGGTGAAGAGTTAATGAAGTAAGATTAATGTTAATGTTTCGCTTAAAATATTACGAATCGGCACACGCAGGAAGAACATGAACAGGGAGAAAGTTCTAGAGGGATTGATGTTGGGGGAGGAAGCGGGGGAGAATAATTGGGTTTAGTGGTTAAGGCGGGGTCACAAGGGTTGGAGTGATGAGAGTTTGAGTTACGAATGAGTGGTGAGTGCCTAAGTATTGGAGACAAATCAATTCTGAGGAACAGAGGCCATTAAAGTAGGGTCATGCTGGAGCATGTCCAGAGTTACTCGATGGTTTTATGAAGATTTCTATAAAAGTTAGTTGATGCAATGCCAGTAAGTAACGGCAAAGAGTATTCCTTCAGCCGATGAAGCCTCATAATTCATAAACATGCTGGGAGTTGTCTACCTTGCTTAATCACCACAAAAATAATGTTAGAAACCACTTAATATTCTTCTTATTCATCGCATGTAACCCAACTGCGGTTAATAGTAATGGTGAAAACATTGGAAGAGCCAAACCATTTCTTTTTATGTATGTGCATGCACGTTTGTTTGCAAGAAGTTTTCTTTTTGTTCAATCATGACGTAACTTTGGCTTTCTGTTTCTTATTTTAGTCTGTATATTCTTGCCACAATACAGAATGGGAATGGTAGATGGATGTATATGGATATATAGACAAGCAGGTGACCAGTTGCCTCATTTCGCACGTACATGCACACATATGCATATACATTCACGAGTAAAAGCAAACACACATGTATATGTATTTATGTTTATACACAGAAACACACACACACACACACACACACACACACACACACACACACACACACATTTCTTCAACACAGGAAAAACCAAATAAACGATCAATAGAAGAAAACTTTCGCCTGAGTAGCCGATCTGACCACAGAATTTCCCTCATTCACAACTCGTTTATTCACCAACCAACCTACTGTTTAGCATGATCGTTTTACGTACTGACAAATTATACAGCAACAATTCTGCGGTCGTCTGCTCATTGGAAAAGTACACAATGCTTATAATTAAATAAAACAGGTCAAAAATTACCGCAAATTGTATCGAAGCTACACTCGTACTTGAAATACTCGCTCACCTTTTCTCTTCCAGCCAACAATCCACCCTATTACAAATAGAGAAATAAAGCTTATTTTCTCCCTCTGTCTGTCCGCCTGTTGTTTAAGAATAATGGCGTCCATTATTCGTTGAGTCCGAACGACCGCTCAAGATGCTGGCCTAAAATCACAAAACTACAAGCAACAATAACAAACGTTACATTAAATCCAGACTCTGGTGAAAAGCTTGTCCCTTAGAAAACAACACTACAACCACGTAACGTCTCTATATTACTAAACGTGCTCTGGCATTGTTCTTGCACGTGTTCCCCTATGTATTTACTGTTTCCCAGTCTCTCACTATTATCCATATTTCTTCCCACCTCTTTCCCTTTACATATATATATATATATATATGTGAGTGTGTGTGTGTATGTGTATGTATATATGTATGTATGTGTGTATGTATGTATGTGACTACCTCACTGTCATTCGCTTCTCAAAAGCTTTTTTTCATTTCAGATTTCATTTTTCTTCTGTTTTTTTCTTTCTCTCTGACCGTCTCTCCCCATCTTCCCCCCCGTCTTTCTTCGCCTCTTTCCTGCTCAATCGTCCTTGTCACGCCTCATTCTCAACACTACGTCGGAAACATACTTGCACACATACACATATACCTTTATGTGCAAAAGCATACGCATCTCTACGTGTTTATGCACAAACGCACACGCACACATTCACAAATACAAATGCGCGCACGCGCGTATATGTATATGTGTATATAGTGCAACATGATATAATTTATACACACACACACACACACACACACACACATATATAAAACAGAAACAGCAGTTTCTCCTATAAGATGCAGTGAACTCATAGTTGAGTGCCTGAATAACACCTTATAGCTTCATCGGAGCTTCGAATATAAAACGCAATTTATTTGGGAAAGAAT
>NC_142936.1:1229449-1231949 GCF_046866305.1 Octopus bimaculoides
AATGTTACGGCAAAACAATCAGCCACCTCTTATATATGGATGACCTAAAACTATACGCTACGAATGATAAACAGCAAGAAACACTACTACAGACAGTACATGGATTTACCAAAGAAATAAAATAGTTATGAAATTTGGCTTAGAAAAATGTGCCAAAGCAACCTTGGGCTATAGTAGAAGACATTCGCCCAAGTGGGACTGAACCTGTAAGCATGTGGTTGGCAAGTAAGCTTCTTATCACATAGCCAAACCATATTTTCTCTTTGAGTTTCGTTTAAGTTTGTCTGAAGTGAGTTCAAGCCCTTCGCTAACGAAGTGACAAGACTTGTTGAGTCAAGAGAATTGTCGGGGTTTGTAAAGATGTGTTTCAGTGAGTGGGTGCACATATGTTGGTGCTTGTGCGTGCGAGGGAATCGTTTCTTTATGCATACGTCTTTGCAGATGCATACAGCCGAGAAAGAACGAAAGGAAGGAAAATAAGGATAGAAATGAAAATAGAAAGCAAGAAAGAAAGAATGAATGAATGAATGAAAGAATGGAAGAAAGAAAGAAAGAAAGATAGAAAGAAAGAAAGAATGAATGGATGAAAGAATGGAAGAAAGAAAGAATGAATGAAAGAATGGAAGAAAGAAAGAATGAATGAAAGAATGGAAGAAAGAAAGAATGAAAGAAAGTGAAAGAAAAAAAATAAACAAAATGTAAATCTCGAGTTTGTGTAAGAGAAAAGTGTTCAACGGGAAATAACTCTTACAGTCTTCAGTGACAAGCTCAAACATTACAGGTCTCCTCACAATAAATGTACAAATAAATAAATAAATAAATAAATAAATAAATAAATAAATCTACGATCATAAGGTTGTGAGTTCAATTCCCATACCGGGCTGCGTGTTTTGTTCTTGAGCAAGACACTTTATTTCACGTTGGTCCAGTTCACTCAGCTGTAGAAAGGAGTTGCGACGTCACAGGTGCCAAGCTGTATCGGCCCCTATGCCTTTCCCTTGCATAACATCGGTGGCATGGAGAGGGGAGACTGGTATGCATGGGCGACTGCTGGTCTTCCATAAACAACCTTTCTCGGACTTGTGCCCCGGAGTGGAACTCCCTAGGTGCAATCCCATGGTCATTCACCACCGAAGGGCTTCTTTACTCATATAGTTATGAGATACTAATAGTTTCATACCTTGGAGATGTCTTCTAGGCAGGTTCTATTAACACGCCAAGTGTCTCCATGCAACATTCGGGCAATGTGTAGCAGTTTCAGTGCCACACCTTGTATCACTGCCAAACTGTGATACAAGGTGTGAAAAAAAACAAAAACATAACAACACAAAACAAAAAAACAGACTGAACAGTGTATATTTATATTTCTCTTCTAACCAATTAAATTGTATTAATTTATCCGAAACAAGCATGAACGCTATCGATGACTCATAAATTCAAGAGATTGTAAGTCTTTGCTATCACACAACTTAATGGAAATGATAAGAAAATCCGACGCTTGTATGGGAGGTAATTACACCGTATACAAAAGTTACTTCCCTTGCATAAATAATGATGTCTGGTGTAAAAAATCGATTTTTAAAGGTTTACATGCGCTCGTGCTGGCACACATTCGTATCTAGCCACAAACACATACGTGCTCGCGCACACACACATGCATATAAGTGTACACACATTAACAAACATACGGCATAAAATACTGAACACACACACACACACCTCAGCATTCAGTCGTCTTCCTGTCCCTCTTGTTCGTCGAATACTTTGTAACAAACCGTGGCTCCATGGCACGCGTGGAGACCTTTCCTTAATTCTGAGGGGATGGGCAAGAGGGTGATGTAGATCTTACTCATTCATAAACATACATGCTTATTCACATAATACATGAAATACATACATACACATAGACACACAGAGGCATATAAGTATGCATATATGTTTGTGGGTCTATTTCTACATGTACTTATGCGAATATATATATATATATATATATATATATATATATATATACACACATATATATATGTATATATATATATATATATATATATATATATATATATATATATATATATAGAGAGAGAGAGAGAGAGAGAGAGATAGATAGATAGATAGATAGATAGATAGATAGATAGATAGATAGATAGATAGATAGATGGATAGATAGATAGATAGATTCAGGTGAATATGGTACTTAAGTTTAGTTACCAGAATTTTGTAAGGTATTATCCATGCAGTTTCAAAATAAGGTGATTAAAATCAAAATAAGTAACAAGGATATCCAAAGTTAATGCAGTCCGATCGTTTCATGCGACTCCATTTATTTAAGCAATGTAAACATTACATCAAATATAAAATGTAGAGCAATCTTCAGCTGCACAAAGATATAGAAATTTAATGAAATTACATTTAACAGGAGGACATTATTTAATTATAAAAATATGTCCTCCTGTTTAAATGTAATTTCATTAAATTTCTTTATCTTTGTGCAGCTGAAGAT
>NC_142936.1:1236949-1239449 GCF_046866305.1 Octopus bimaculoides
TACTGACGTGTTTGAACAGTTTTTTTAAAATCATGTGTTCAAGTTCAAATTTCAGAAAAAAAGAAAAAATGAAACAAAACAAAAAAAACTATACACAGTTATTTGTGACATTTCTTAATCCTGTTTGTGTGAAACCTGGCTGATGTTCTTCAGCAATGTTTTCAATTTAAAAGAGACGTCTTTGCGATAAACAGACTTTCATTTCTTTCTCAATGCATTGAATAGTGTCCTCCTTTTCGCATGGAATCAATAAAGAAAATCCTGATTTATATAAATAAAAAGGGTCTTAGAGGATCACGACTGAACATTGATCTGTCCTTAAACGTAAAAGCCTGGGAAATGATTTCTTTGAGCAAGACTGGCAGCATTTGCCTGTGTATACAGATCTGTCCGGCTCACATCGTCGATGTTTATTTAAGCGGGGAAAGGTCATCGACTTTGCTCGATACAAACTTGGTACCAGTGTCATCGCAGTGGTTACAGGTAGAACACACAATGCCGGAATACATATCGAAAGGCATTTAGTCCGTCTCGCAAATCTTTCGGCCGACTTGCTGTCCTCCTCGATTGGTGTTTTTTAATCGACTCCGAAAATGATGCAAGATAAAGCCGACCATGAATTGAACTCAAACGGCCGAGAGTTGGAGCAAATACCACGAGACATTTTGTCCAAAGCTCTACCGATTCTGCCAATTTGCCACTAATTTCACATAAATAATCTATTGAAAAATAATAGATTAAAATTGATAAAACTATTGTAGGATATTCTTCTCAGATGGAAGGCAAACATTTTCAAGAGACCCCCCCCCCGCACTTCATATTTGATTTTTAACCACGACAAATCGGTGTAGAAACCGATTCGTCTTCTTCGGATAATTTCAGACCTAAATTAGTTGGCATTACCATATAGAGCTTTTCAATTTATTACACTGTTCTATGTTTAAAGATTAAAAATACAGGTACAACTCATTTTTGTCAACTGAGTGGACTGGAGCAACGAGAATAGAAGTATCTTGCTCAAGGGCACAATGCGCCACTAGGAATCGAACTCACACCTTTACGATCTTGAGCCGAATCCCTTAACCGTTAAGCCACGCGCCTTCACCATAGTATAATCTCTGCACCAAATACAACGTAGGTCAAGGTGTCCCAACGTATACTGCCCCATGGTTGGGTACTTCAAGGCCTGTGCTGCATAAAACGGTGAATCCTCTGTCCCCACCTCACCTGCTCTATCCCCTTATAAGTAGAAGGGCACCAAAGCCGGGAGTTAAGTGAGCGAAAGTCAAGGGACGAAGCCGTAACAGCTTGTCTGGTTCTCTACACTTGTATATAAGGCACCCGATGTATCTGTAGTAAATGCACTTAGCCAAGAGGTAAGGGTGGGCCTGTTTTCACTCTTAATCGCTAGATCATGGTTTCGATTCCCGGACTGGGTAACAAGTTGTGCTCTTGAGCAACATATTTCATTTCACGTTGCTCCAGTCCACTCAGCTGCAAATGGGTCACCCCTGCTATGGCCTGATGTCCTATCCCGGATCTCGGTCAATTATTCACCATGGAAACCGGGAAACCAGACCCTATCAGACCTGGGACCCAGTGACAGTTACGCCCAGGGTTGATGATGATGATGATGATGATGATGTATGACGATGGAAAGTCGAAATGCGGTGGAAACTTAACAAATGTTACCCGAAATTAAAGTAAAAAGATAGGAACAGGCGTAAACTGGAATACGTTGAGACTTTCTTCGTATTCACCGCTCTGATGTTGTAGAATAAGCGCACGACTATGACTTATGAACGATGTCTGCCGTGGAAACACTTGAATTAAGACACAGTTTCTGTGAAAGTCAAATCAGGAACACAGAATGACTGGATTATGGCACAGGTGACATTAAGATTAAATTTTCGATCGCGGGCAATGCCCGGGTTTGCCCTGGCCTGATTTTTCTCTGTTATATCTGCTGAAAGAAACGTCATTGAAATGGACTGACGTCTTAGGAAATGGAATAAACCAGGTGAAAACCAATGGAGTTCGTATGCAAGATTTTACCAGAAACTTTAATTCAGGACAAGTTTGGTTTAAGTTATAATTTTTATTATTTTAATTTACTGGATAATCAGTCTTAGATTATTATATTTTTGTATTCTGTAACCGGCGAGAAGGAAAGTGTTGTGGATGGGTGTTGTGGTGTAAGTTTTGCAAGAACAATACATAAAGTATAGGCGGTGCCATCTACTTTGAAAAAAATTATGAAAATCTAGGCGCGACGAATTCGAACACGCCCTCAAGTCGCTGTAATTCAGTGGCACCACCGCTGTGCATTTTAGAAACGTTCTGCGACTAAAGAAACCCGCTCCCCAACCACCGCTCCATATCGCAGTCAAAATTACAGCCAACTGATTTCTCTGTGTGTATATGTGTGAGTTTAATGTGTGTGCATGTGCTGTGTGTGTGTGTAAGTTTATTGTGTATGCGTGTTTAAGTTTTAGTGTCT
>NC_142936.1:1244449-1269449 GCF_046866305.1 Octopus bimaculoides
AGCAGCAGCAGGAAGAACAAGAAAAACAGCAACAACAACAACAACAACAACAACAACGCTTTTACGGCATTACTTAGACCATCCTATTCCACTTCAGTTTCCATTCTTCTCAAGTTTGGCTTCACAAGTCCAAAAGGCCACAGATATAATGACAGATAACAATGAAACTCGACTTGTCCTCTCTCTCTCTCTCTCTCTCTCTTAACTAAAGGCCTGAATGTTTTAAGAAGTCAGTTAGCCGTAATAAGCACCGTTTCTGCCATTCTAATCACGTGGACTGATTGTGTCACTGGTTTACAATCTCCGATCATTACGTAGTCGTTGGCTGCCATCTTATGTTGCCTTTTTTTTAAAAAACAACTTTATCTCTTTTTTGTATATTTTTTCAAATCTTGTTTTAATGTTATATTGTTGGTTTTGCTATTACTGCTGCTTCTGTTGTTGTTGTTGTTGTTGTTCGTTCCGTGTCCTTCTCGTTTGTGTTTGCTATCATTAAATCATATTAACAAACATTTCTTCTTCCAATGCTGTATTCACAAGTCACTCTCAGCATTTTCTTTCGTTTTATTCTCTGTTATTCTTCGTCGTCTTCTTTTATTTGTTTTCTTTCATTGACAGAATAAATGAAATGATTCATGAATGAATGAATGAAAGACTGAAAAAGAAAGAAATCACAAAAAGTGACTGAAATTCTTTCATATTGTTTCCCCAGATTTCATTCCTTAAGCCTTTTACCTCTCCTCTCCCCAGCTTTCCTATACCCCCCTCTCCACTCATTCTATGTTTTCTTTCTTTCTTTCTTTCTTTCTTTCTTTCTTTCTTTCTTTCTTTCTCTCTTTTGCCTTAACTTGTCTCAGCCATTGGACTGCGCCCATGCTAGGGCACTGCTTTGAATGGTTTTATGTGAACAAATCGGCTCCAGTTTTTATTTCAAAATCTGGTGCTTATTCTATCGGTTCTCTTTTGTCAAACCGCTAAGTTACGGAGACGTAAATACACCAACACCGATTATCAAGCGGTGGTTGGGGACAAACACAAGCACGTACATGCATATGCCCAAATACCAACTGCCCCACAATCCCTTGTACTAATGAATTGAGTGTGTTATCAACACGACAATCGACCACCTTTACTTCCAGCAGCCAAGGAACTTAGACATATACAAAAAACAGAGAAGAAAACAATGGCGAAGCTAATTTGTAAAACATTTAAAAAAATAATCCAAGAAAAACAACTCATAATGGTGAGTAACATGAATTTGAACAGCATAAACCAATAGAGGTATATTAGATACCATACAACATAAATTTTTGCTTCATTAATATTATCATCACTTCTAGAGGTTGTGTCACAGTTGCGAAATGGCAGCTGAGTGGTTTCGACCCACTCTGTGTGATGAAGATGGGCTTTATGTGGACAGACCTTGTCGTGATAACGCACATCGCTCTCTCGAATACATTATCTGCGACAAATGCCAACGTTTTCATCAACGGCTCAGTAAAAAATTCAAATTTATACATTTCATAGAGTTATAAACCATAAGTTATCAATGAAATCGTCTTTGTTCGAGTCATCCACACCAGCAACATCCCCCTCCTTCGTGGAACTGGAATTTCTGCAGATTTGTGTGTGTCTGGAAATCTTAGAACAAGGCTGGTAAAAATCGAATGGCAGACCATCCAAATCAGGCGATTTGTACCCTGTACAACCGCCTACAGCCATCCTGCTTTTCCTTCGCTGAAAGTGATAAAAGTACATATGTTAACCATGTTGTTTAACCCGAAGTCAGGCGGGGCTGAAATAACTGGTTCTAATCGTGATCTTTATAGGAGTGTGTTATGCGAGGGAGGTTTGGCTGCTGTCTCAATGAGGTATCCCCTGTGACAAGTATAATTACAGGCGCGCATAGAAGCTCTATTAGAGAGCGATTTCACTGGTTAATGAAATATTTCCCACCACAAGACATGTCTAATCTCCGTACCATTCTCATTTATCTTTGAGGCACACACACACACACACACACACACACACACACACACACACACACACACACACACACACAAAAGGAATAATGAAAAATCCCCAAAACAACAGTAACCTCAACAACCACATGAAAACCACCCCAAATAAACCCCAGCAGACAGGCAAAGGAAAATAAATCAAAAAAAAAAAAAAAGAAAAAAGGAGAAAAGAAAAAAGATTAAACATGGGAATAAATGACGAATGATATTTTTGTGGTATTGTTGATGTCTTGACAGAAATTATAAGTTAAACAGCAGACTTTTTAATCACTCATTAATAACATCCGATATACTCCACCTTCTATCACCGAGTTCATTTATACGCTCGCACGCACACTCACACACACAGATATATATCCGCATCCACACTCATCCACACGCAGAAGTCAACATATATATTTCCGCGAGTGACAAGAGAGCGACAGAGCTGATCCAACAAGCAGGCAACCGAGATGAGTCTATCAAGCGCCCCCCTTGTGGCTGGGTCTGCGTCACTTTCCCCTGCAGTGATTCCTCTTCACTGCGATATTAGGGGCGGTGTTTATCAGATTTTATCAGTTTTTAAAAAGCCGTCCTCTTTTTGTCTTTAGGCGAGGCGAGGAGGAAATAATAAAATGAAGGCTACAACAAGAACACCAACAATGATTGTACACGCACACGCGCGCACGCAGAGAATATTTGTGTGTGTGTGTGTGTGTGTGTAAAGATATATTCACACACACGTATGTTAAACTATCAAGCGAAGAAAGGAGGAAAGAAATCAAAGAAGAAAGGAAGGAAGAAAAAGAGGATCCAGCCCCAAAGAATCGGTAAGAATCCGGCGGTGGTGGCGGCGGTGGTGGCGGCGGTGGTGGCGGCGGTGGCGGTGGTAGAAGAAAGTTGAGGTTAAGATATGCAGTGGAGTTGCGGGGGGGGGGGAACAGCTGCTGGGTCGACTCTTCCGTACTTGTGTGTGTGTGTGTGTGTGTGAAAGAGAGAGAGAGAGAGAGAGATGGTATGTGTGAGTGTATGTGTGTGTGTTTGAGGGTATGTGTCTGTGTGTGTATGTGTGTGTGTGTGTGTGTGTGTGTGTGTGTGTGTGTGTGTGTGTGTGTGATGGGTGTGGCTGGTGAGAGACGTGTGGCTGTTGCTTCTGCTGTGGATGTGGTTACCATGACAGTGCTGCTGCCAATGGTGATCCAGCTACTGAGGAGTGGTGGTCATGGTCATAATCACATCAGTTGTAGTGATAGTGACGGACATGTTGCTGTTTAACCCCTGGCCATCCTGACTGGATTAGACTGAGGATCAAAGACATTCCACTCATAAACACCTCATCAGTTTCCCCATGTGCAGCGACCCAGGATCAAATCAGATTTGAGGGCGATTTAGCTGCTATTTGTAGCTGGTTGACCGACTGCAGAGAGGCTGCCTTGAAGACTCGGAAATGGTATCAGCAGTGATTGTTGCTGTTGTTGTTGGTGTTGTTGTTGTTGTGGTGTTCGTGGAGGTGGTTATGTTGGCGGTGGGGGTCGTGTCGATGATGGTTGTAGTGACGGGTGTTCGTGATGATGGTGATGATGATGGTGATGAGGATGATGATGATGATGATGGTGGGGTTGATGCTGGTGGTTACGGTAGCGGTGGCGGTGGTGGTGGTGGTGGTGGTGATGGTGGTAACGAATGACATGGCGACAGGGGTACAGAACGCCGACCCCGGCTTTGCTATTGCTGAAGCCTGTCTTTAAACTTCCGTAAGGTTTCCTGGTTTGTTTTCCGTTGTTGAAATCAGAATGACAGAATTAAGCGAATGAACGAACCAGCGAATGAAGGAATGAATGAATAACAAAACAACAACAAAAACAAAAACCCAGAAAACGTTTCGAATGTCTGTAAATAATAGAAACAAAAACAACGAAAATAAAGTGAAAGAAATGGCAGCACGTGTTTGCGAACCAACCGAACTGGACGGATCGTACCACGTGCACGCAATGATTGATCTCGTCCAATCGTCGTGGTGCACGTGGCACAGCTAACACGTGACACGCTCGCTTTCACAAACTTATCATTCGTTTTGTTTCGTCTTTTTTTTTTGTTTCTTCTTCGCTATTTTCTTCATGGTAGCGGTTGTAAATTTGTGTCACCAGGGGGCAAAAGGTATCAAGAGAAGAGAAATGTAAGGAGAGAGGCTGACGGAAGAAGAGGAGGAAGAGGAGGAAAAAAACTTAAGAAGATGAAGACGAAAGAAATAAGGAAGGAGGAGGAGGAGGAGGAGGAGGAGGAGTCGGTTTAAGGATGGTGAGAAGGAAGAGGAAGACGAAAGATGGAAGGTCTGGGGAGATGAGGGTGGGGTGCTAAAACAAGGAAATAAAAATGCTTTAATGAACAATAACATCAATAATGATAAAAGGTGTGCGGAGGGGAGGGGGAGGACGGATGGTGGGAAGTAAAAGAGGTAGAAAGAAAGAAACTGTAGATAAATACATAAGGAAAGAAAGAAATGAATAAGAAAATATATGGAATGAGAGGAAAACAAGGGAAAAGGAACCGAGAGAGAGAGAGAGTTGGGGGTCCATTGGTTGTGTAATCATTCAAGTTTAACTGACACCGTAGAAGGAGACAAATGTATTTGTTTGTCACGGCTGGTGGTTAATAAAACGTTTATGTATTGGCGGCGAGGAATAAAATAGATAGCTTTACATGACACTAATATGGCGTTATTGACCAAATGAGAGGACCGTTTTATATGGAGGTTAAAAGTGAACGCGTGTCGGCGTCAACAACAGGACGGTAATATCATTGGTGTTGAGCGGATTGATGTGGTGGCAGTGATGCTGACAGTTGAAGCCAGCGACAAAGAAATTTACATTTTTTAATTTAGTCTGAAATTCATCTCCCTATATTCATCATTTGTTGTTGTAAAAAAAAACCCTTGACGAAAATGGAGATGAACCGACGAGCGGACTTCATTGTGGTCGCTTGTTCTGCGATAAATAACACCTCTTTCAAACCATTCCACCATCTTAAACACGTTCTAAATCATACATTAATGTCAGGAAAATGTCAGTATGGCACGGTTGGAATGCTTTTGATCATAGTTCTGCTCAATTCGGGGTGTTGCAAAGTTGAAACAACAACAACAACAACAACAACAATATCATGAGCCAATAAAGAGTTTGGGGGTGTTCTCTAAGCCGTTGGAAATGTTCCTCAATTCACACACACACACACACACGCGCGCGCATATACACACAGGTCAACATTCAGTTTCTGCGAAATACAGAATTGATTTGCTATTCGAAAGGTTAAATAAGTAACCAAAAAAGAAAAAAAAAAAGAAGAAAAACCAAAAGAGAAAGGATTTTCTAATAATTACTGACCTATTCCGACGGACAGTAAAAAGTCATCTTGGAAAAGGACCAATATAAGCTGGAGTAGTGTCTTCATTCGTACGACCCATCTTCCTTTTCAGCTTTTAACAGCTTGAGTACCTGAAGTGTCTCAATTGTCAGCGCCATTGTTGCGAGTAAAGCGATTTGTTAATTTTAAAATATTTATAATTATTTCACTCTATTTTGGTTGGAACCAGTAAAGACTATATTGCTCATTCAACTAAACATCGTTTTGTAAATGATTTTTGAGATAGGGTAACTAAAAAGTCATTTTCGAAACGTGCTTCAGAATCACGAAGACAAAATGATGGCAGACATGTTGGAAATTAATCCCCCAAATAATCTATTTTAAATACGACAAATGAATTCACTTATCCTTTTTATAGATGAATGCTATCATACTGGGAATGAACAGTAGAAATATAAATTTAAAATTGAAGAGGCTATTTGTAACGACTATATGACTAATTCACACATTCGGAAGATTCTCTTAGAAAAAAATAACAAACAAACAAACAAAAATAAAAGAAAAACAAAGCAGAACAAAAAAAAAATAATAAAATCAGCAACACAATACAAAAAACTTCTTACTCCAAAAATGATGAAGTCTTTTATCTGAGGTATTTTATGAAATTCAAATGAATTGTTTTGAATGAATTTTGCCAATGAAGATGGCCACGCGACTCTTGAAATTCTGACTGTTTTTGTTTAATTCCTGGTAGTTTCCAATTAAAAACTGAAATGGTCAGAAGTGACCTCTTCGTACAGTTACAGCTACATATGTTCTAGATTTTCTTTCTATAGAAACCTTCAAAACATTCTCTAGTATTTTAGCGTTAATTCGAAACCGTTTCTTGCTGTTGCTGTAATATGGCAGCTAGTTGCGGTTGAACTGATATTCAGTCTGTCTCCACGTTTCGTTGTTTTTATGGCTGAGGCTTTTTACTCCCAAATAATTCGACCGCCATTCATCGAGGTTTTCCAGAGTTGAGTTCAGTTTTTTTTATTTGAATGTTGCGCTCGGAAATAAAGTTTCGAATTCCGTTTATAGAGAATTCAATATAAATTATTATTATTATTATTACTATTATTATTATTATTATTATTACTATTACTATTATTATTATTATTATTATTATTATTATTATTATTATTATTATTATTATTAAGGCGGAAAGCTAGCGGAATCATCGGACAAGATGCTTAGCAGCATTTCTCTGGTTTATGTTTTGAGTTCAAATGTCACTGAGGTCAATTTAGCCTTTTATCATTTCGGGGGCCGAAAAAAAAAACAACAGAAAAAAAAACAAATACTTGTCAAATAATGAAGTCGATATAAGCGACTCCCCACTCCCACATATTTCAGGCCTTGTGCCTATATTAGAAAACCTGGTATCCCGTTGGTTACGACGACGAGGTTCCAGTTAATCCGATTAACGGAACAGCCTGCTCGTGAAATTAACGTGCAAGTGGCTGAGTACTCCACAGACACGCGTATCTTTAAAGTAGTTTTTAGGGAGATTCAGAGAGACATAGAATGTGACAAGGCTGGCCCCTTTGAATTACAGGAACAACACATTTGTTGCCAGCTGACTGGACTGGAGCAATGCGAAATAAAGTGTCTGGCCCACGGATACAGCGTGCTGCCGGAATCGAACTCACGATCTCTTGTGATGGTGAGTCGAAGACCCAAACCACCAAGCCACGTGCATTGCCCTGAAAGGATTATATAAAGAGGCAAGCTATTAGAATGTTCAGCATGCCGGAAAAGATGCTTTGCGGCATTTCTTCCGGCTTCACATTTTGAGTTCAAATTCCGCAGAGGTCGACTTCGGTTTTTATCCTTCTGGCCTTCTGCCAAAATGCCAAAGAATCATTTCCATCCTTCCACTTGTCTTGGGGATTAGCAGCGACAGAGGAACCTTATTAGCTTCGCTATAAGGAACTATGCAAGATGACAAAAATCCATCTCGTTATGGCTGCTGCTACTGCTGTTATTTAGCCACAGGTCAACACTAAACGTGCAGACGCTCCAACCGTGAACATCCCATTCTTTTTTCAGACAATATATATCTATGAGCAAACTGTTCAATATATCTTTTGTAAATATAATAATCGTATACTTGAGGGAGATTCGGTTGTTATTTCTCGCAAATGGAACTGTCATATAGAAGCTCTGTCTGTTTAATATATTGGTACAGTTACAGAAATTTGTAGAAAGTCTTTTAGAGCGGCCCAAGTAAATAGATAGCGCTTAATTTATCAACCTTGCATAGATTTGAACTCGGGACTACGTGACTCACAACTAAATACAGAACATACTTTACGATAGCTTTCTACACTTTCTGTTACATCCATACCTTATACACACACACGCGCGCGCGCGCGTTCACACACACACACACACACACACACACACTCACACGCACGCACGCACGCACGAACACAGACACATACAACACACACACTCATACGCACGCACACAGACAGACAGACACACACACATGTTTATATACCTAAGAGAGGCAACTCTGGACAGACCTTAGGTATTTCCCATTGACTACAACTAAAGAGCTAGAAATATCGATGTTCAGTAGTGCTAGGCTTACAAAGATAAGTCCTGGGGTCGAGTTGTTCGACTAAAGCCCTTTAAGGTGGTGCTCCAGCATCGCCGCAATCAAATGACTTGAAACAAATAACAGAATAAAAGAACAAAAGAATACACACACACACAAATAGTAATCACAAATCTACGGTCTCCTGCTTGCTCAATTTACAATCTTGTTTATTTCAACGTGATCTTATATACGTTTGTATTCAGTCATTTTCTGGCGTCTGACATATTGATGTGCCTTGATTCTTAAGGAATCTTTAGAATTAATTTATATACATACATACATGCATGTATGCATGTATGTATGTATGTATGTATGTATGTATGTATGTATGTATGTATGCGTGTATGTATGTATGTATGTATGTATGTATGTATGTGTGTGTGTGTGTGTGTGTATGTATGCATGTATGTATGTAGATATAAATAGATAGATAGATAGATAGATAGATAGATAGATAGATAGATAGGCTGACAGCCAGCCAGCCAGACGGACATACAGATAGACAGACAGACAGACAGACAGACAGACAGATAGATAGATAGATAGGCTGACAGTCAGCCAGCCTGGCAGCCAAACGGACAGATAGATAGATAGATAGATAGATAGATAGATAGATATAGATAGACAGACAGAAAGAGAGATATGGAGATAGGCGGATAGGTTGCTCGACCGATAGTTAGATAGACAGTGTGACAAAATGAAATTAAAGACTGAAGTGGAGGTAGGGGTGGGGGAAATGTGAAAGTAATTAAGCGAATAGGAGGAGCGGACGAGGCGGTGGTAATGATGATGTTGGAAGTGAAAGCGGTTGTGAAGTTGGTTAACCGCCGTTCCGTTGCTGGTTTTCTGTGGCTTGGCTTTGAATGAAGGAAACGACGAAACGTCGAAGACCGAAACTTGCAGACACGAACAAGGAACGAGCTTTACGTGTTATAAATTAATGACAGGGATCAGATCCATATCAGACAGAAGCGATGCGTGCGTGACAACGCAACCGCTACTGTCGTGGTGGGCGGGGCTACATATGGTGGGTGTCGTCAACCGCCATATTGAAGATGGCCACGAGCACACCCAGTACATCCGGATCCGGTTAACAATGGCGTCGACTGACACGAAGACCGAGTAACATGGTTTCTTTTGTTTTTAGGGAGTTTTTTGTTGCTTTCGCTAATTTTGTTATTTTGTTTGTTATGGGTTGATTATGAAATACTTTTCACAGAAAAATGTTTTGTGGTGAAGGCGGCGGCGCTACGGTGAAAGCGAAATGGATAGGTAAGACCTCGGTGACGTTTCCTAACGTATGGCTTCTGTATACCTTAATTGTGTGTGTGTGTGTGTGTGTGTGTGTGCTTGTGTGTATGTGTATGTGTGTGTGTGTATTGTTCAGGAGCGAATAAATTAAGTGTTTGGGTTGATAGTAACGTATCAGATGTGTGCGTGCGCGCGCTTGAGCATGATTGTAAATGCATGTATGTATGTATGTATGTATGCACGTGTAGGTGAATGTGTGTATGTGATTACAGATAATTAGTATATGTGTGTATGTATGGATGTTGTATGTGTGTGTTCGTGCGTGTTCGTTTTGCTCCATATGCGATTATGTTTGTATGTCATGGTGTATGTATGTGTATGCTTGCATTTCACTGACTATCTGTATGCGTGTGTGTATGCTGTGTGTCTATGTGTGTTTCCTTGTATTGCCGTGGTTTAGTTCTAAGTCAATCCTGACCGAATAAATCTGTCAGCAAAGACGTTCCAGCCGTGACTGTTCAGCTTGTTGATATATCAGAGACGACATTGTGTAATTTTCTATAAATTTTTAAAACGTATTATCTACCTTCAGGTTTGCCCTGCGGGAGCGTTCCTTCCGAGGCCACCGCGCCATTTATTTAGGCATAATGTACTGCGATTCTCTTAACCATTGTGTTCTTCATTAAACATTTTTACTCCCGATCCTTGGAAGAGCACAAGTCGATTACGTCGAATCCCAGCACTTGATTGACGTTTATTCTACCGACATCGAAGGCAAAATTTACCTCCGTAAAATTTGAACTCACAACGTAAAGAGCCGGAAGAAATACCGCTAAGCATTTTGTCCGTCGTGCAAACGGTTCTGTCAGCTCTCCGCCTTCATGTTTCAAAATAATAATACCAGACATTTTGTAAATAGTAGAATATAATTTGAGAGAGATGTGACTGCCATTTCTGGTATAACGGTCGATTGCGTGGAGAATCGCTTGATTCGTGCAAAAGCCTCATCTGTTTAATTAGCAGCGCCCTCGTTGTGCTTTCCTTTAATTTACTTTGCCAATTAATCCCCTTCTCTTCCTAATGAAGTAATTATTTTATTAACAACACAAGCCATCTGGCAGTCGTTTTAGCCTGTCATCTGCTGCCAAGTTTCCTTGTCAAAACTATAAAAATAAACTGATTTAGAAACAACCTTTACCCTTGTCATATTCAGATCTTGTAATCACCCAACGGGGTGGCTTCTAAGTGGTCGCTTAGTTTGCTAGAAATAGCAGCTAAAGCTCTCTCGGATTACACACTGGAATAAGCCAGTGGTCAGCCGTGAATGAGTACGGCTTGGTAAGATGTACCATGCTTTCGCTAAGTGTTTTAGGTGCCTGTATGGTTGCGAGAGTAGACACAAGCACCTCTTCAGCTCTTCTACCTTTTGATCAACTTGGTACATCCAGGATATAACAGCTGGAGGAGAGAGATAGATAGAGAGAGAGAGAGAGAGAGAGAGAGAGAGGGAGAGAGAGAGAGAGAGCTATACTAGTACCCGGGTGGTATCCATTTCCAGCAGATAAGAGAAAAGCAATGTGAAATGATGTACCTTGCTCAAACAGAACTCGCTCTCCCAGTCCAGGAATTGAACCTATGCTATTATGATCATGATCCGAATACCATACCCACCAGACCCCACACCTTCACCCAATCACTGACCACCGACTCAACTAAATTGGGCTGAAATGGTCAAAACGTTCTGGACTTATTTGGTTCCAGAGTAAACCTTCCTTCGACGGGATTCCAATTCTGCTCCAATTAAGCTTAAAAATGAAATGAAGTTGTGAAGTTCATGCCTCTACTTGTTTTGAAAATAAATTAAATGAAGTGATTTACAACTGAGTTTCGAAACCCCGATGTTGATTCATTTTTGTCTGTCTGGGTCCGACTTAAAAAAAAACAAAAAAAAACAGAGAAAGATGAGGAGGTGGAGGAAGAGAAGGAACGAGACACATAATACATGTGTGTATATAAGATATGTATACTTATGTGTGTGTACATACATACGTACATACAAATACACGCATGTGAATGTGTATTTTTGTAAGAAGAGGAGGAGGAGGAGGAGGAAGAAGAAGAAGAAGAAGAAGAAGAAGAAGAAAGAAAGATGATGTATGAAAAAGAAGTAACAGTACACTTTGACAAGCAAAAAAGAAGCAAAAAAACTGTTTTAGTTGAGACTAAAAGAAACGGTTGGTGCCAGCACGTGACCAATTGGTTCTCTGTGGAAGCGGTTCTGGTTTCGAACCAGCTGTAGACGTCTGCGATAGGCGCAGGAACAGTCCAGCACCAGCCACTGTTATCAATTGGAATCCAGTTTCAAACGTCGTCTGCAACTGACGCAAGAATTCAACAACAAAAGCTGCAATCAACTAAACCTTCCTTTCACTCCAGATTTTACTAAGAATCACCGTTTCTTTCCCCTCCCCCCTCTTTACCGCCCACGCTCCCTCCTTCCGTCTCTTCCCTCTCTCTCTCTCTCTCTCTCTCTCTCTCTCTCTCTCTCCTTCTTTCTCCCTCTTCTTTACTCTCTCTTCCTTTCTCTCTCACAGTTTCTTTGTTTTCAGCTTTTTCTACTCCTTTTGTGTTTCTCGCTTCCTATCTATCTATCCATCTATCTATCTATCTATCTATCTATCTATCTATCTATCTATCTATCTATCTATCTATCTATCTATCTATCTATCCATCCATCACTCTATCGTTAGAGCGTCGGAAAAAATACTTTGCAGCATTTGTCTCCCATCTTTATAATTTGAGTTCGAATCCCGTCGAGATTTGCTTGACTTTTCATCTCTTCGGAGTCGGTAAATTATAACTGCTGCCAAATAGTTATGTCAATGCAATTAACTTTGCCCCTCCCCTTAAAATTACTGTTTTTTTATTTAAAAAAAACTCTTCTTTTGACATGTAAATGGATGCTTTTCTCGAAAGGCATGAATGTCACCGCATCCATTTACATTTCTCTCGAAGCGGACTTTAAAAAGGAAAACAGGCGCCGTAACTGAGGATTGAAACCTTGTCATGACTTTTGGCTTGGATGGAGGTTGGTTTCTGCTGCACCGAATGCTATGTTTAGACTTACAAACAAAGTCTTCTTAAAAAGTGTTTTGAGCCCTAGGACTCATAAGGACGGTTAAATGGTTCCGTGGCGGATAAATGACCGAAATCGACATCCGCTTGAACACGACATCGGTCTGTTGTTGGGTTCAAGGCCAGCGATTTTGAGGAGTGTGTGTGTGTGTGTATAGGTGCAGGAGTGGCTGTGTGGTAAGTAGCTTGCTTACGAACCACATGGTTCCGGGTTCAGTCCTAATGAAAGGCATCTTTGGCAAATGTCTTCTACTATAGCCTTGGACCGACCGAAATTGCTGGCCTCGTGCCACAGCTTGAAACCAGCATTCTTCTTGTCTTTTTTTTTATTATTCCTTAATTAAGCTTTAAACGACCAAGCCTACGACCACAGTCGTTCCACCTACGACCATCCTGCCTCTGTATATCAGGCTCGACATTGTTCAACACGTTTTTCCTATCTCTAGACGGTAACACTTAAGGCAAATTTAGCTGCTATTGTTAGCAGGTCGGTGGTCCCCATAGAGGCACTCTTAATCGCTCTTCTTGGTATAACTGGTGGTGTTTTGAATGATGGCGTGTTGGCTGCTGTTGTGTTTGAGGTGCTTGATCGAGTTTCGGGTTCGAGTTTCGGGTCCTCTTAGTGGCAATCACAGATAAACACTAGCTGTGTATATGTGTACAATATTAGGTGTGTATATGTGCATAACTGTGTGTGTGTGTGCGTGTATTTGTGTTTGGTCACGTGCTCGTGCGCGTGTGTGTATGTGTGTGTGGTTTTCGATGGCGTCATTATGGTACGTATGCGGTATATCACTGCTCCCGTTTGTGGTAGTGTCAAAAGTAGTGGTGGTGGTGGTTGTGGTGGCGGCGGCGTTTCGTAATCGTAGAGGTGTTCTCAGAACAGTATTGTTACATGTGCAGTTGTAGCTATTGTTCTGCACTGCCGCTGCAATGTGTTTTTGTTGTGGTGCAGGCTACACCGCACTGCACTGTGCACACTCGGCCTCCATTGTGTTAATTACCCTACTCTTACAAAACCGCGTCGCTAACGAGACCAACATTTACGAGTGCAGGTCACATGACCTGTCCTTGAGATATTACAGCAGCAGCAGCTCTTATTGCAATTAAACAAACAAACAAACGTAGCAAATAATATATACAAGCACAGAGATAAATAAATTAACCAAACACTCTTATTACCTCTATATACAATTGTTTATTTGTTTATCTTTCTCTCTCTCTCTCTCTCTCCCTCTCTCTCTCTCTCTCTCTCTCTCTCTCTCTCCTCTCTCTCTCTCTCTCTTTTCGCTTTGCTTTCTTCAAGACATTTTTCTCTTTCAAATTGACTCGGTTGTCTTTCTGCTTTTATAGATATCGGTCTGGCTGTCTGGCTGTCCGGATTTTTTCTCTGATCTCTCTCTCTCTCTCTCTCTCTCTCTCTCTCTCTCTCTCTCTCTCTCTCTCTGCGTGTATCTATATTTCTATAAAACATGCATATGTATGTATGTTTGTATGTATGTATATATATATATGTATATATGTGTGTGTATATATATATGTACATATATATATATATATATATATATATATATATATATATATATATATGATTATATTATTATATTTATATATATGTACACACACACACACACATATATACTATATACATATATTTATGCATAGATGAAAACATATATGCCTGTCTGCCTGTCTGCCTGTCTGTCTGTCTGTTTGATCTCTGGAGTACCTGCATATTTGTTCGAGGTGTGTACATGCGTATATTTGCGAGTATCTCTGTTTTTTGATGTCTCTGTATAAGGTCTGAAGTACCTGCATATACACACACATATACATTCATGCGTTATATATATATATATATATATATATATATATATATATATATATATATGTATATGTATATATATATATATATATATATATATATATATATATATATATATATATATATATATATATATATATATATATATATATACACATATATACATATATATATACATATACATATATATATATATATATATATATATATGTATATATATATTTGTATGTGCATATATAAGTGCTATATTTATGTGTGGAAGTGCATGTGTGTGTGCGCGTGTGTGTGTGTGTGCGTGTGTGTGTGTGTGCATGTGTGTGTGTGTGTGGTTAACAAGTGACGGCTGGAATTGTTTCCTAAGATGTCGCTGACATTGCTAATGATAACTTTTGCTTCGATGGTGGCGCTGGTGCTTGTTGGCGAAGGTATTGTTATATTGCTGCAGCTGGCCTCTTTGCTGATAGCAGCGAACATAAAGTACATGTTGGTACCGCTGTTGATGTTGCTGCAGTTTTAGTAGTAGTAGTAGTAGTAGTAGTAGTAGTAGTAGTAGTAGTAGTAGTAGTAGTAATAGTAGTTATTGTTGTTTAGCCCCAGGCCTTCCCTAAAGAGATCTGAAGATCAACGTCTCCCCAGCTGCAACCCTCACTTTTACTCCCGATACGACGTATATTCGGGTGTACCACACCCAATGTGTCCATCTCTTTAAAATACAGTAAAAATTAATTAGAGGGATTTTTGGCTGCTAATTTTAGCAGGTCGAGTGACTGTATAAAGGTTCGGTGGTACTTTTGCTATTGTCGATTTTGTTGGCAGAAAGACCCATAATTTACAGTATCCTTGAATATTGCATAAAGCTGTGGTTTGTGATTTGTGGTGCAGTGTAGGGGAGAACTGCATTGTGTAGCGTTGTCTGAAATAAACTCGACTGCTCTCACAAACGAGAATACCAAAAATGAACCCGACCACTCTCAAAAATTAAGTAAAAAAAAGCGGAAAAGTAATCCAAAATCCTTCTCCGGTACCAGATCGATCCCACATTCTGATCTGTTCGTGCCAATCACGAAACCAAATATCCCTGAAAGTTTCATCCGAATCCATCCAGCGGTTCCTGAGATATCTTGTCCACGAACAAACGAACAAACTCGACTGAAAACAATACCTCCACCTTCGCTAAGGTGGAGATGATGATGATGATGATGATGATAATAATAATAATAATGATAATAATAATAACAACAACAATAATAATATAAAGATTTATGCAAAAAATGAGAAGCAGCGTGAAAGTCTTATACGTACTGTTGGCATTTTCTCCAATGATGTTAGATATGTAACTTAAGATCTAAAAGTGCTCCATGTTGAAAATGAAATGAAGATTTGAAGGAAGCCAGGGAAATGAAATGCCAAATGGGCAAACAATGAAAGTGGTTGAGAAAGGACAGTGGTATACTGGGCAGTGGGATACTGGAAGCAGATGGAAGAAAACGTGAAGAAATGAGTATGCAAGGAGAGTCTGAAAATTTCCACGTACGACAAAAACTTACGATTAGAAAAAAATATATACATTCTTTTAAATCTGTGGCTCTCAACTATTTCTTTGCTTGTGGACCCCTCATCTCATGAAACACTACGATAAAAATATTTCCCTGTTAATTCAAAAAACATTGGAAAGGATTAAAATAATTGAAAAAAAAAAAGAAAATGAAAAATCGAACAAATTTATGTGAAAACCAAATATACGAATGTTCTGTTGTGTCTTGAGAGAGTGATTCTCTTTTGGTGCCTTATAATTTAACAGACTCACCGGTAAAATTCCCACTTATTTCTTTTTTTATATTTTTGCAAGATGCAACGAAAATTTTAGAAAAATATAAATTATAAGGTACCAAAAGAGAATGACTCTCCCTAAACACAACAAAATATGCTTCAACACACGAACTCACATAAAGAATCTTACAAACCAAATCGAAAAACAAAACAAATATACGGAAAAGGTTGAAAATTATGTATTTTAAAAGAGGTAAAATCTGTTTATGAACACTATTTCCAGTGTTTTGATGTTGAAAGTGAATACACATCCGGAAATAATATGTCTTATAACATCTCAGAAACTTTAACAGAATATTTTAAAATTAACGAAATATTCTAACAGGACTGGGAGAGGGGACAAAAAAATCTTGATTCTGAAGAATGAAAAGTAAAAATGCTTCTGAATTAGAAAATGAAACGAAATTCATATCTGATGTTATTTCTAAATATATTTGTAAATAAAGGGGTTTTTTAAATAAATATTTCATAATCTGCACGAAAATCACTGAATTTGTGTAAGTTTTAATTCTGCTGAGCAGAGTGATTAATACATACATACATACATGCATACATGTTTACGCACGTAGTAGCATACACACATATCTAAATGTATGTATGTATGTATGTATGTATCTGTCTGCCTGTCTGTCTGTCTGTCACTTGATATATATGTATGTACATGTATAGAGGAAATTGTGCGGGTAAACAAATCAGATATATTAAATAAGATACAATAGTTTGGGCATGAAGCACAAAATATATGTTATATGGGTGCATGGAAACCGAGAGAGAGAGAGAAGATGGAGACTTTGAGACGAGGAATATTTCGGTATAAATATATATTTATATTAATAGATCCAACTGACACAGAATACAAACAACGGAGAAAATGAAAAGAATGGAAGAAAGGTGTTTTAAGTCGTTTTGTACTCCGCGTAAGCTGGATCTATTAATATAAATATCTATAAAGATAGATAGATAGATAGATAGATAGATAGATAGATAGATAGATAGATAGATAAATTAATTGATAGATGTATGGATGGATGCAGGGATAGATACATAGATATGCATATACATATGCATATTGTATGTGCCTAGCCTATGTAGGCATACACACACGCATGTATATGAACGGGCTCACATATATGCAAATATGTGTTTGCGTGCGTGTGTGTGTATGTCTGTTCGTGTGCGTATGCATACATACATACATAGATACATAGATACATGCATGCATATGTATATCTATCTATCTAGCTATCAATCTCTCTCTCTCTCTCTCTTTCTCTCTCCCTCTCTCTCTCTCTCTCTCTCTCTCTCTCTCTCTCTCTCTCTCTATCTATCTATACCTATCTATCTGTCTCCTGCCTGGTGGTGAACTGGTAGGAGATCTACCTTCGAGCCCTGCCTGTCAGAACGAATTACATCACGCCGTTGGTCAGACCCAATTGCATTTATAGTAGAGTGCATAATGAGTTGAGTAAAAGCTCGAGGCTTTGAATCATGAGGTTTGGGGCTTGGCTTACACGTGGACCCAACCTAAGGGGGTGGAGAGAAGCGCCGTTTCCTTGGGGCGGGCTTGCTCACGGCAGTACGAAAGCCACAGTTGAAATTCAAGAAGTGAGTGCGTGCGTCTGTGGCTGGCATTGATGCTGTTAAGCATGCGCTTTTATTGTGTTGGGTTGCATGTCAATGCATGTGTTACATACTAGTAAATGCATGTCACGATATGCCTCAGTCTCCCTACATGCACATTGTGGTTAGTTTATTTTCTCGGTTTGTTTTGTTTGTTAACCCCGGTGCATGCAGTACTTCTTAACAAGCTCCCTATTGACGGATTAATGTGGCGTGTTGTGTCAGATTTTAACGATTATTGAATAACTTATAAATACATGTAATGTATACGCATGAATGGATGAATGGGTGGCTGCGAGGGTGTACGTACGTATGTATGCATTTATGGGTGTATGTTTGTATGTATGTATGCGTGCATGTATGTACGTATTTATGCATGTATCTATCTATCTATATATCTGTCTGTCTGCCTACCTTTCTCTTTCTCTACATACATGCACACACCCATACACATACATGCATACACACATCCAAGCACACACACATATATCTATCTATACAAGCGCGCGCGCACACATACACACACACACACACACACACAAACACACATACATATATATAAATATATATATTTATATATATATACGACGGGCTTCTTTCAGTTTCCGTCTACCAAATCCTTTCAGCTGGAGCTATAGTAGAAAATACTTGCCGAAGGTGCCACGCACCACGCAGTCTGACTGAACCTGGAAGCATGTGGTTCAGAATCTAGTTTCTTACCACACACGCACGCCTACATACATACATACATACATACATACATACATACACCACGTGATTGCTAGGCGAGTTTCTTAACCACTTTTAAGGACCCCCTCGTGAAGAACCTTAACTGATCTTGAATTTGTTTGGGGCTGACTCGAAACAAAAGATCGATTAATGTTTGACACAAAATAAACTTTTGAGTTTCAAAGATTTCATCTCGAAGAATCTTTTTTGTTTTTTGTCACCCTCGCGGTGTCCCGGCAGCTATGAACCATAATTCAAAGTAGGACGCAAGTTCTTGCGGAAGATCGCCGTCATCTACAAGATCTTCGAATCTGTCAATCACACCGTTGAGAGGAAGAAAAGCCAGCGTTGAAAAAGCATCTGATTTTAACGCTTAACTCATTATCATAATGGCATCTTTCCTTCAAGTCAAATTCAAAGACTTTTCTGTACATATTGGAAGCTCTAGGAAACACAGATAACATATTATTAATGTGAGCTTTTCCAAAATCCACCATAACATTTTCAGGGCTCAGCCCTTGACATAATTCATTTTATTAAAAGGCGGGCGTAAGTTTTTTTTATTTTTGTTTGGAAGTAATGTAAACAACCGAAGAACACTGAATGAACCCACTTGAATATGAAGCGTGTACAACTGATAAAGTTCTGTTGGGGAGCACTTAGAAGTTCCATCACCCGTCCAGTGTTTTACATTCACTAAGTCACCGACTTCTTTATCAGTTGGAAACACAAATAATCTGTCTACATCAGTTTCACTACTATCAAACTGCCAGAAAGTTCGTCATTATCTAAGAACTCGTATACATTGAGTATCTCATAACCAAATCGACTCTGAGGGATTGGAGGGGCACTTACTTTTGCTTGACACCAGTTCCTTATATTGCGAGTTATACACGAAGTCGAGGGCATGTGAGCCTTTTTCATTTTAATCAAGCTTTTCACAAACAGTCGCATTTAATGAGCGAGAAGATTCTTGGGAAGCAGCGGCCTGTGCCTTCAAGTCCACTAAAGTTTTGCGAACTTTGAGTTTTGAAGCACACGAAT
Source organism: Octopus bimaculoides (assembly GCF_046866305.1). Taxonomy (NCBI): domain Eukaryota; kingdom Metazoa; phylum Mollusca; class Cephalopoda; order Octopoda; family Octopodidae; genus Octopus; species Octopus bimaculoides. The sequence goes on from NC_142936.1 coordinate 1,263,894, forward strand.
TATGATAATGTCCACCAATGTGCTTAATTATGATAATGTCCACCAATGTGCTTAATTATGGTATAATTTTCATCGTGTGTCATGGTGTGGATTCGAGCATTACAGGACCTAATTCCGCATCTCCAGTAAGTCTTAGATCCATCGGCATTTTGTTTCTGAGCTTCATATATGTAATTCATGCCGTCCACAAGTTTCTTCCTTCTTTTTATTTCATAAAAATAAAGCTATGTGTTCTTTGTAAAAACTCTAAATCTGAGTATACCAAAATACCACCTACAGATGATTTGAAACTGGGACCAATTGTAACAGGTCTGCATGCGAAACATACAAACTAAACAATTCTCTGACCATCTTACGAGAACCTTTCTTAAAACACAAAATTATATTCGAGAGGATTTGGATTTACTTAATCACTACTTACCAGACACAGTAAATCAAAATAACATTATTGTCTTTTATGATGTTATTAATCTATGTTCCAATATTCCCCATGAAGGTATCAATGCAATAAAATATTGTTTAGATGTATGCCAAGTCGAATTACTTGAAATCAAAGGCCTGAAATTCATATTACAAAATAATCACTTATCTTTCGATGGTTTAACGTACAGCTAAATATCAGAGACTGCGATGGGAACCAAAGTTGTTCTAACATACGTCAGCCTATTAATGGGTTACCATGAGGAGAAAACTTACGAAGAGTCTGCTCATATATTTTGAGATACATTGTAAACGTATCTAAAGGAAAACTGGAAAAGATATCTAGATGACTGTTTAATTCTACGACAGAAGAATTTAAATAGATTAATGAAATTTAAGAATTTGACAAATAACACAAACGACGGTATTAAGTTAGCAATGGAATTCAATCAGAAAGAATCATGGACAAATATGGAAACATTGAAGCAGATATATCCTCTACCGACCCACGGATTCCAAACAGTGTCTTTTCACATCCTGTCACCTTAAACATATAAAAGCAAATAATACTTTTAACTCAGGGAAAAGGATTTTCACGGTTGTTTCAAACATTACAATACATGATCTGAGACTGGGAGTGAAATAATTACTAATTCAAAGAGCGTCTCCATTCAATTTCATTGATTAGGAAGGACAAAATGTTTAGTTTCTCATGATCTCAGAAAAATAAAAAGTAAAGCACCCAGGTCAATGCTTTATCTTATGTCTCTACTTTTCATCTCCCAAATAGTGAAATATTTAACAAAGCAACACATTTATTCTGCTTGAAAAAAGCCAATCGATTTACTATTGAAAGCAGAAAGCAACCGGGGACTTTGATGACGATTCTAGTTTCAGTAAAGGATTTGAAACAAACGGCCAGCCTCATGTTTACAAAATGTGGTCGACCAAATCACGGTACGTGTCTGTATTTAATTGCAGACTCGGGATTCCAATTGAAGGGTGGACAAATCTTCCAAATAAAAGAAAATTTCACTTGTAACTCCCAAAACTTAATTTCTGGTGTAACATGTTGTGGACAGACGGGATTATCGCTTCACAGATGATTGATGGTGCACAGGCAACAAATAAGTAATGGGAAAAAGAAAACAAAACAAAGAAACAGGAAAATCCTGTTAAGCGGACATATAGCAACATGTGCCGGACTAAAATCGACGATATTTTAAAATATTTCCATTTTAAAAATCCTCGTTCCAACGAAACAACAATGAATAAAGAAAGACAATATATTATGAAACATGAAATGAAGCCTGCTTGGGCAGTTGACAAACAACTTGTCTTGACTTTAGGGCAATTCGGGAGCACGTACACGGATGCACACACACACACACACGTTGGAATATTGTTTATACATGAGAAGACGATTTGGCCAAGCAATTTGGATGAAAATGGAAAAGAACGGTGCAATCAAGACAGAATTGGAAGCGCATTGTGACCAGCGGTGTGTAACAACATCTAATAGGCTGGTCAATACTGTGATACACACACACACACACACACACACACACACACATATGTGACAGGCTTCTTTCAGTTTACGTCTACTAAATCCACTCACAAGGCTTCGGTCGCCCCGAGACTATTGCAGAAGACACTTACCCAAGGTGGCATGCAGTGGAACTGAACCTGGAAGGATGTGATTGGGAAGCAAGCTTCTTACCACACAGCCACGCCTGCGCCTGCATGTATGTATGTATGTATGTATGTGTGTATGTATGTATGTATGTATGTGTGTGTGTGTATGTATGTATGTATGTATGTATGTATGCATGTATGTGTTTGACTCCTCAGAGAGGGAAAGCTTCAACTGAAGGCTGGAGCATATTTATTCGTCGGAAGCCATTTGTTTTCTGTCATTCTTCGCAGTTTTTCTTCTCGTGCCTTTTTTCTTCTTTTTGCATTTTCTGCGACAAAAAGAATGATTAAAAAAAATTCTTTTGTCATCGTCTGAAGAATTTCACAGAACGAAAAGGTTTGAGTATGAAGGAAAGAATAATAATCAGTTTGGCACTGGTACACGCGCGCGCGTGCGCACACTCACTCTCTCTCTCTCACACACACACATTGACACATGTGTACACATATTGCGTGTATGTGTGTGTGTGTGTGTGTGTGTGTGCATACTCGCTTCTTGCGTATACATATATATATATGGGTGCGTTTGTGTGTGTGTTAATCCTTCCCTCCCCCCTCTCTCTCTCCCGTTTATGACAAAACTTTTCGTTGTTTTCGTATTCTCTATTGACCTCCTTTCACACACACACACACGTTTCCCCATTTCTGCCTTCTTTGCCTCTCTCCCTCCCTCTCCCTCCCTCTCCCTCTCTCTCTCTCTTTCAGTCTTCCTCCTTCTCTCACTCTCCCTCCCTCACTCTTACTCTCACGTTCTCTCTCACCCTTTCTCTAATTTTATTTTACTATCGACTGCGATTATTTCTAGAACTTTCAACACGGATCTGTTTCCAGCTTCACACACACACACACACACACACACACTTGTACACAAGACTACACTCTCATCCCACCCCACACATAACTCATACATACACACATATTCAGAGACACACATACACACAAGCTCACCTACGCACATGTGTACAAACACACCCGCTCACACACTCAGACACACTTTCGCAGCATTGCACACACACACACACACACACACACGTCTCCACCCCACCATCTTTCACTCTTATCTCACCCTCCCGTCCTCAATATTGTTTCGCTATAATTTTCTTTCATTAATTTTCGTTATTTCGTAATTTTCTTCAAATTTTTCCTCAAAATTTTCCGCCAACTTCAAACATATCCCCGTACACACACACACACATACACACACAGAATGATTCAAAGACATACACACGAACACTTTCTCTTTCCAGTTCTTATTTCTTTCCTCTCTTTTTTTTAAAAAATCAATTTTACATGTAAGAAATCAATGCCTTTTCTCTCTCGCTTTCTCTCGCCCCGTCTTCCCACCCCCTGCTCCCACTACCGTTTGTCGCACTGCCATTCCCAACCTGCAATTGTTGCCTCTAGTTTGCCCCACCCTACTGTCGTTTTGCCGTTAAATCCCGACTCAAAAATGACACGGCCACGTGCCATTTGCATTCGAACACGCGTCGGCGGCAGAACCAGCCGGAAATAAACGCAACCACCAAAGAAAGAAATCAACATTAGATCCCACCGCCACTTCATCTCACCTCCCCGCTAACCAATAAAACAAAACAAAATATAATAATTTCAGAGGAAAAAGGAAGAAATAAAGCGAATGATGCATTAAATAAACAAATAAACAACAAAGAGAGAAAACAAGCGCGAAACAAAACAAAAGAACAAAACATTATATAAATGAATAAAAGAAAAATTAAAAGAAAGCGGCCGCTGGAAATGAAACAAAATAAACGTTTTGGATCTCAGTAAAATAAGTTAAAATTCGGCAGTGTGGTTAAGCAGACTGTAAAAGCCAAGGTGTTGTGTAATATTATGGACTGTAGCTAGTCAGAAGATGCCGACAGAACACTGGTCGGAGAGCTACCATAGTTGTCGTCTGCTGTTTGAATGTCTGCTGTTGTTGTTCTCACTGGTGTTCTGTTGTCTGCGTTCATTTGACTGCTTATTATTTGCTTGTTCATTTGTCTGTGGTTTATTTCACTGGTTATCATTTGTCTGCGGTCTCTTTGATTAGTTTTGATTCGTTTTGTTCTAGGGATCATTTCACGGGGGGCTAATTTGTCTGCGGATCATTTCTCTGGGGTTAATTTGTCTCGCGGCTGGAGGGCGGTCCTTCGCTTGCGGTTCAACTTTTCATATTTTGTTGTCCATTTGTCTCCGTTTGTAAACGATCGTGTTGCATAACTTTTGATGGTTATGTCTGTTAAATAATAGTTTATATTGTTTTGTATATTATAGCTGATTTAGTCTGCCTGTTTGTATGTATTCATGTATGTATGTATGTATGTATGTACGTACTACGTACGTACGTACGTGCGTGCGTATGTATGTATGTATGTATGTATGTATGTATGTATGTATGTGTGCGTATATATATATAAATATATATAGATATATACATAGTGTATGTGTGTATGTATATGTATGTAAATTATATATAACCACATGGTTCCTGGTTCAGTCCCACTGCGTGGCATCTTGAGCAAGTGTCTTCTACTATAGCCTCGGGCCGACCAAAGCTGCTGAAACACTGGGTTTGATGAAAATGATGCTGAAGTTCAGCGACTATTACTTGTAAAGCGCCGTGTCTACAATGTATTGCTGCACAGAGGACTTTCATCTGTGCAGCGAAATCTAGCATTTGCCCACTATAGCAGTGTAAAATCACAACTGCAGCGATCTCTAAACAGATGCTACATGGGGAACTTGTTAGTGGAAAGAGATCCCTGAAGAAGCCAAGACTGTGATTTAAGGACTGTGTAACGTCCTTATTAAAGGCCTCTGAAATGCGGGAGGTTGTCTGGGAGAGCAATGTTTGTCATCGCTACGGATGGAGGAAACAGGTAAAGGAGTGAGTCGATACCTTTGAAAGAGCACACGTTTTTCATGAAGAATTTAAGCATGCTGCTCGAAAACGCACTGCTGGTGTAGTGAATGGGGAAAGCTTGGTTTGCAATGTTTGCAGTCGTGTGTGCTTGTCAAGAGCAGGGCTCATCAGCCATCAACGGAGCCGCAAATGCAAAATATAAGTTAGTCCTAGAGCGCACAATGTTCCTGAAGGTCAGCAATGGTCTCCCTCGGTCACGAGTGGACGGCCATCATATGTATCTATATACATGCATGTGTAGTACGCATGTAAGTATGTGTGTGTGTGTGTGTGTGTGTCTGTGTGCATGCGTGTGATGTATGATTAAAGACTGAACTGTACATAAAATCCATAAAATGAAAGAGTAAGAGACAAAATTATTGACGATTAAACTAAGCGACAGATAAAACTATTGTGATAAGAAGATAAAGAGATATGAAGTTCGATTATCGACAAATGAAGAGAAGTTAATGAAATTCAGTTTTCACTTCATCGATAAATACGACAGAGATAAAACGAACGAGCGAGAGTGAGAA
>NC_142936.1:1286949-1291949 GCF_046866305.1 Octopus bimaculoides
TGTTGTTGTTGTTGTTGTTGTTGTTGTTATTATTGTTGTTGTTCTTGTTGTTATATTTTTTATTAAAGGCGGTGAGCTGACAGGGTCGTTAGCACGCCGGGCGAAATGCTAAGCGGCATTTCACCTCTCTCCACGTTCTGAGTTCAAATGCCGCCGAGGTCGACTTTGCTTTTCATCCTTTCGGGGTCGATAAAATTAGTACCAGTTACGTACTGGGTCGATGTAATCAACTTAATCCCTTCCCCAAAATTTGAGGCTTTGTGCTTCCATTAGAAAGGATCATTATTATCATTTTTCATTAACACACCGAACAAAATGCTAAACGGCATTTTGTCCGTCTACACATTCTGAGTTCAAACTCCGCCAAGGTCGACATTGCCTTTTATTCTTTCGGGACTCAATAAAGTAAATACCAGTCAAGCTGGTGTAGTCGACTCTCTTTCTCTCCCTAAAATTCTTGTCCTTGTATCAAAGTTTGAAATAATTTCTTATCAATTCTTTGTGAGAAATCCCGATTATTATCTACTGAGTTGAAGAGGTATAAATTTATATGAAAATCGTAAATAGGAAGTTGTGTCATTTATGCATCTCCCACAGTATTTCACTCCACTTAATCTGAAAGTAAAACGAAATAGATTGCTTGAGGAAGAACTTGAATCATTCGCCGCTCATCAGGATTCTTCTTCTTGGGTTTATGGGGTTCATACTGTTAGAGAGTTGTATTCTAGCTCCGGTTCAGCGCTGACTAAAAAATCCTCAGATCATATGTGTTCCTTCCATGACCACATCGTAGATATTCCGGTTTTTTTTTCCTCCCCCCCCCCGCCCCCATTTTTAAGACAATGCGGTGTGGATTTAATGGCAGGAAACGTCACTGATATTTTCAGTTAAGTTGAGCGGATTTGGTAACTCGCCATCGACGTTTCGATCGTCGTTGATGCTAGCAAGGGATCCTCTATGTTATCTCAAGGCCTGCAACACATAGCAGCAGAATCTCCCTCTAATTACGGCATGATGGACCCTAAATACATTCATAATTGCCTAACTTTTCAAAACACCGAACTGTTCGCCATCAGATATATAGATGTAATATTCTTTTCTATTCTAGGCACAAAGTCCGAAATTTGGAGGGAGGGGACCGATCGATTAGATCGACCCCAGTGCGCAAATGGTACTTAATTTATCGACCCCGAAAAGATGAAAGACAAAGTCGACTTCGGTGGAATTTGAACTCAGAACGTAGCGACGGGCGAAATACCGCTCAGCATTTCGCCCGGTGTGCTAACATTTCTTATTTCTTTACAGCCCACAAGGGGCTACACACAGAGGGGACAAACAAGGACCACAGACAAACAGGCGTGGCTGTGTGGTAAGAAGCTTGCTTCTCTCAACCACATAGTTCTGAGTTCAGTCTCACTGCGTGGCACCTTGGGCTAGTAAGTGTTTTCTACTATAGTCTCGGGCCGATCAAAGCCTTGTGAAAAGAAGCCCAACTTATATGTATATATCTATGTGTGTGTGTCTTTTTGTCTCTGTTTGTTCCATCACCACCGCTTGACAACCGATGTTGGTGTGTTTACGTCCCTATCAGGCAGTAAAAAAGACGCTATTCGATGTCTTTATCACCGATTATTTTAACAGTTGATTGGAGCATGTTAGCATTTTTCTTAACTTGCGCGAGTCAGGTTGATATCATGGGCAATTTTAAAGTTTCCCCATAAAAGCCATTGTCGGAAAACATGAATAACTGGGGAATATAAGAAGTTGACGGCAAAATTCCCTACTTTTTAGGACGAACGATTGTCATATTAATTACAAACGATTGTTAAATTAATTACCAATAGATAAATAAAAGATAATTTTGACTGTGCAACATAATATATTTATTTATGTGTAAGATAATACCGGCATACACACACACACACACACACACACACTTTTTTTTTTTTTTTTTTTTTTCATCATGTAACCTCGTGGGCATCGGTACCATTTTCCTCTTTCTCCGTTCTTCCATTCTCCGAACTTTCCATCTTTCCGACGAAGGGCTACGCCCGAAACGTCATACACTCTCTCTTTCCTTTCCTGAGCGTCCAATAATACTATCCATATCACGTCCTCACTTTGTTGTTTTTTTGTTATTGTTTTTTTTAACTATATATATATATATATATATATATATATCTCGAATAATGTGAGAGTCGTTGAAAAGACGTTGCCTGGATAAAGAATACCAAAGAAATTCGAATCAATCTAAAGAAATAAGTTAAAGAATAGTCATGGCATAAAATATCAATAAGAAAAGGTATTCTGGAACCTAAAGAAATTATCCAAACAGAAAAAGTTGAAAGAACACGCCAGAAGTTATAATATCAGGCATCGGATATCAAAATAAAATGTTAAACCATTATAATATGCAAATCTAGACAGAATCGGTAGAGCATCTTAATAAATGGTTTCCAGCATTTAGTTTCATTTCTTCGTGCAGTTATAAGTTGGCTTTGATATTCATCAACCCTCGATGGATAAAATGAATACTAATCAAATAGCTGAGATCAATAATCAACTGTTACCTCACCCGCGTCACCTCACGCCCTACACAGTTTGCTGTCATGTACCTGTGGTAAAAAATCATTTCTGTTCGATCAATAATCGATATTTACGTGTCGAAACAGTAAAAGCACGAAACTAAATGGTGTTTACATTCCGAGTTCGCATCCATCCGTTATCGCATTCATCTTCGCTTTCTTGTTTGATAAACAAAGAGAAGCGGGTGGATCATGTGATATATATTCTTTTATTCTTTTATTTGTTTCTGTCATTTGACTGCGGCCATGCTGGAGCACTGCCTTAGTCGAACAAATCGACCCCAGGACTTATTCTTTGCAAGCTTAGTACTTATTCTATCGGTTACAGGAACATAAACACACCAACATAGGTTATCAAGCGACGGTGGGTGGACAGACGGACAAACATATACACACACATTCATTCATACATACATACATACATACATACATACATACATATATAAAAGGGTAAAGAAATATTAATTTATTAATAAATTAATAATCAATAATTTTTACCAACCACTTCAGTATGTAAACACCATTATCGGTGAAGAACTTATTTAAAAGTTCTTATAAATTTATAAACATAATTAAGGGATCAGCAACAGTTGCTTGATCCCTTAATTATATTTACATGTATATACATAAATATACGACGGGTTTCTTTCAGTTTCTGTCTACCAAATCCACTCACAAGGCTTTGGTCGGCCCGAGGCTATAGCAGAAGACACTTGCACAAGGTGCCACGCAGTGGGACTGAACCCGGAAATCAGGCTACAAAGCACCCCGCCCTGCGCCTATTTATAATGTTCGATTAAAATTGACTCGCATCCCTATCTGACGTAGATTTAATCCGTCACTAAGTTTATGAGCTCCACCTGGTGCTTGGGGGTGGGACCTTTAACAGAGTCCTTCCTCCTTCCCCCCCCCCATCACGGAAGCTCTGAAAAGGTTCATGGCTGCCCCCTTCCTCCTTTGAATAAATAAATAAATTTATGAACCCCTCAAAGCTATTCTGGTCCCCCCCCCCCACTTTCATATTGTGGTTTACTACAACCTTTTTATTTGTTTTGATCAGCGATTTCCATCCAGAGTAGTTACAATAACACCGTGATTATTCTATATGGAAATATAATATTGTATAATATGATATAATAATATAATGTAATGTAATATATACGTATACACTCTCTCTCTCACACACACACACACATATTGTTATGTTGTAGTAAAGATTATTTGCCAACATAACATGGCAGTCCTGGTTTAGGACGAATGTTGCTGTAATTTAGCCCCAGGAGAATCGTCTCCGGCTGGTTATACGACACGATCTGTGTCCTTATATTTTCGAACAAGGGGAAAAAAATATAAGGACACAGATTGCATCGATGTCTCCTGGCGATAAATTACAGCAACATTCATCCTAAACCAGGACTGCCATGTTATGTTGGCAAAACAATCTTTACTCCACACTCCGATCGTTTCTTCCTTGGCGCTCACGTGTTTAAATAATTCATTATGTCAATAAATGTTACAATATCATTATAGTTTTCTGTTAATTATATGCTCAATGTATGCTTAATATGTATTATTACCCTCCATTTTCAGAAAATAATGGTCTATTTTCATTCAAAAGCTATTAACGTGGTTCACCCAAAAACTGAAGAATTTGAAATAAAAAAAGGACATTACACAGAATAATGAAAAGCATAACAATGGTGTTGCCATAGTGTGCAAACCAACTGGGAAAAATTTAACTGAAATCGATTCACAGAAAACCGAGAAATCCTAAATTTCACTCCCAAGCTATTAGCATTGTTCTGGGTGTGTCTATATATATATATGATGATGATGATGATGATGAATGAGAAGACGTTAATACAGTCGTAGAATAGATAAGCAGCGGATTAGTAGTCGAACCAGATCTGAGTCGCCACTTCTTTTATTGGCGTGGTGTTTTATTGTGTTAAGTATATAAAATTAGACTTTTTCTTCCTTTCGGCGAAGAGATTCGGTGATTTAACGCTGCATAGATCTTAAATTGATTTATATACCATACTTATCAACTTGTACCTTATTCACTAAATTTTTGAAACGGCTGTAAAGATTTACAAAGGACTGTCTTCTTGATTATATCTCTGCAACATCTTCAAAGATGTTTTTATACCTTACATAACAGTTTGTGCCTGTTTTATCTTTATATATATGTGTATATGTACATGTGTGTGTGATTATATATATATATATATATATTTATGTATGTATGTATATATATGTATATATATATCTGTGTGTGTACATAATTATGTACATATATATATATAAATATATAGATAGATAGATAGATATATAAATATACACATATATACATATATATGTATATACATACGTGCACACACACACACACACATCAGAGGAACTTCCTGGACTCTC
>NC_142936.1:1296949-1299449 GCF_046866305.1 Octopus bimaculoides
GGAATCGATGTATTTGACTTACCCCGTCCCTGAAATTGCTGGCCTTCCTATTTTTATTCTTGTTTATCATGACTACATTTCATTATTCCGGTTCCTGATCAAAATACGGATTTTCTACATTTAGACACTTGCTAGACTTTAGCGGAAGGAGGTTAGTCTAGTACATCAACCCCAGTATTATATATCATACATTATATTACAATATAATATTATATAGTATTATATATCATAATATGCCTTCATATGTATATAAAACATATTATATATATATATATATATATATATATATATATATATATATATATATATATATATATATATATATATATATATATATATATATATACATATATATATATATATACATATATATATATATATATATATATATATATATATATATATATATATATATAATGTAAGGTGTAAGTTAGAGGTGTTAAGCCTTCTAAGGGATAGAAGTATCCAAAGGCACTCCTGGTAATTACGTCAGTAAGTATGGTCCTTGGTGTAAGGTATACGGCAGCAGTTAATTTAAAAAGGTAAACCGTAGTTTAATGTATACATAGACGTTGTTTTTCCTCCATTTTCTGGTCCTCTCTATATATATATGAAGAGAGAGACAGATAGATAGCCAGATAGATATACCAATATACATATACATATACATTTATGTATAATATATATATATATATATATATATATATATATATATATATATATATATATATATATATATATATATATATATATAGAAACATACATATATATGTATATATAAACATCTGCACTCACACATCCGTAATATGGCTGACTTTATCCATGTATAGAAATGAATGCATGAAATTCTCTTCGAGTTCGAGTGGGTGTCGTCTGATTTCGTTTCTCACTGCACCACGGCTCACATCTAATATTCCATGTTGAATTAAAGGCAAGTGTTCAGAAGAATTGGCTGAATTTTTAACAAGTCTTGAAAGGAAATCTAATCTGATTTTTGGAATTCTTTATACAAATGGATGTACACTTAACAGCATAAATAGATCGGAGGAATAGTTTCGAGATAATGAGCGAAGTTCTTCTGTATAGTCATTTGCCCTGCTAGAAATAAAGACGTAGTTTACTTCGACTCATCGCCTGTGATTTAAGACAAACACAGAACGCTGTATCTTTAGATATTCTGCACCTTTAGATATATTACACTTGCAAGGAGATGGCATTTTCACCGTAGGTCTATTCTTTCTAATTTCACAAAGTCTAAACAACAACACCTTGACGTGAATTTAATCCCCAAATGTGATGTTACAGACATTTTTTCTCTCTTTGTCACACTTAGTCTCTGTCTCTCTCGCTCTCAGTCGCACGCACACACACACACACATTCACACACTCACAGACAAACACGTACATACACACAGATATAATATATACATATGTATAAAATAATTTAGCTCCCTCCTCTCTCTCCGCACACACATACGAGCTCGGACGAGTGGCCACGTTGTGGTTCCTTCATTGGCTCACATAAATCCAAGGAAATCTTTTACTAATCCAATATCATATTATTCGTCACTAACAGACAACAGAAATAACAACAATATCATCGTACACAACAACAACAGCGACAACAACAACAACAACAACAACTGCTATAATTATAGCATTAATGCAACGACAAACGACCCACAGCTCATGTTTGTATGATAAAATTATTATCATCGTCATTATTATTATTATTATTATTATCATCATCATCATCATCATCATCATCATCATCATCATCATCATCATTATTATTGTTATTATCATTATTATTATTATTATTATTATTATTATTATTATTATTATTATTACTATTGTTATTATTATCTACTGTTGAACTCAAATATTTCTTCATCACTTCTCCTCCACTTCCACTTCCCACTCCCTTACCTGTTACTCTGAGGAGTCTGCCTCCTCTCCCCCTTCCTTCTCTCATTCCCATTCCGGCCTTGCAACCACCACCACCACCACCACCACAGATTTCGCCACCATTCCTACAATGGCCATCACCATCTTTAGCGATCGTCACACTTCGTCGTTCAATTCTTTCCTTAGCATCTTCCTCTTCCTCCCTTCCTCCCCCCACCACATCCTACAACCATTCACAGCTTCCTTCCGCATTTTGATTTATTTCCAACGATTATTATTTTACCATTTTTTTCCTTCTTTATTATATTTGTTTTACATAAATATATTTACGTGTATTTTTTCTTTCTCTTCATTCCTCAAGGAAGAAAACGAAGAACAACAACAAAAACAAAACCAACAATAAATAAAAAAGATCGACGCCGAACGGCACCGACTGCAACTCAAAGAACAGCAACAATATTCGGCAGCAGACCGACGCCATGCGATCCATAGTTTGATATAGTTTGGCAGTGGTTTCGATGTCCAGTTATCGCCGTCAGCCTCAGACCCCTGACCTCTTCAATAATAATTCTGTCGTTAATTCTGAACACCA
>NC_142936.1:1309449-1326949 GCF_046866305.1 Octopus bimaculoides
AAGTATGAAGAGGAGGCGTGAAAGAAATAAAAGGATTGATGGTGGTGGTGGTGATGTTAGTAGTAGTAGCAGTAGTAGTAGGAAAGATGGAAGACCATAAAAAACACGAAAATCAATGCGTGCCAAGTGAAAATAAAACACACACACACACTTATACACTCCTCCACACACCCCCATACACACTCACATATACATACACATATACATACACATATACATACATACATATTGACAACATATAAAAAAAGAAGCATTAGACGATGAAAATAACAACAATAATAATAAAAAGAAACTAAAGCAATAATAATAACCGGAGAAGGGTTATTGATTGATCCAAATCAGGTTTTGTGGTCGTAAATAGGCGTAGAGTTGATTGACTGGACCCCAGCATATTACTGGTATGGCAGTATGAAGAACAACGCCAATGCTGAAAGAGTTTGCTTCATGAACAGCAACGGCGCCACCGCCTACTACTCCTACTACTCCTACTACTACTACTACTACTACTACTACTACTACTACTAATAATAATAATAATAACAATCCTTATTTTGGCACAAGGCCAGCAAGTTCGGGGTGGGGGGATAAGTCGATTGCATCGACCCCAGTATTTGACTGGTACTTTATTTTATCGACCCCACGAAAAGATGAAAGGTAAAGTTGATTTCGGCTGAATTTGAACTCAGGACGTAAAGAGCCTGAAGAAATGCTACTAAGCATTTTGTTCGACGCACAAAGGATTCTGTCAACTTGTTTCATTTTTTTTTTTTATAATCGTTTAAAATATTTTTGGCAGAGGACCAGCAGTTTTTTAGGGGAGGGATAAGTCCACACGATCGACCCAAGAACTTGATTGTTAGTTTATTTAGAGACTCCCCCACCATCAGCAAAAGGGCTCTGCCGCTCTTCCATTTTAAAAAGAGCCTAAGCACAAGGGAATGGGGGAGGGGTGGTAGTTAATGATATCGACAACAGCACTTTATTTCATCGATCTCGGACCGACGGAACGCAAAGTCGATCTCTGCCGGATTTGAACTCTGAACGAAATGAGTCGGGACAAATGCTACATGGTATTTTGATCGATGCTCGTCCAATGAATGAGATTAGAAAGAAATGCAACGAATGAACGAATTCTTGAACAAACAAGCGCATAAACGAATCAATGAATGAAAACAGAACAAATTGTAGAAAACTAGGAATGAAAGAATAGAGTGAAGGAAAGAAAAGAAAGAAAAATTAAAAAAGAAGGAAGGAAGGATGAATAATAGAGAAGGAATGGAAAATGAGAAGAAACATTAAAAGAAAAAGAAAAAAGAAGTATTTGGAAACTTGTGCAGCTGTTGTTAGTTTGTAGAAGTTGTTGTGAGTCAGTGGCGAGTTTCTGAGAATGTTTACAGAGTAAAGATTATCTTCAGCTCTTTTCTTTGTCATCGGGACTTCAGTGTTATTTCTCTGGTTTGGCGACATCAACAACCCCCACATACATACATACATACATACATACATACATACATACATACATACAGGCAGGCAGACTGACAGACAGACAGACAGACATGCACCCTCCTCCGACAAAATCAAAAACTAAAAAAATCCATTACTGCCACAGAAGCTCTCTCTCTCTCTCTCTCTCTCTCTCTCACCCTGTCTCTCTCTCTCTCTCTCACCCTGTCTCTCTCTCTATCTCTCTCACCCCCTCTCTCTCTCTCTCTCTCTATCTCTCTCACCCCCTCTCTCTCTCTCTCTCTCTCTCTCTCGCCACTACTGACGTCATCACCCCACCGGCGCCGTTACCGCCTCACCATCATTCGCTCGGCAGCCATTACTAGAATCATTACCGCTAAACGCCTCTCCTCCGCATCCGTTACCATCACCTCCAACAACTATTACAGCTATAATAATAACCTCAACAGCACTAGTTCAGTTATAACGACCGCCTCCATCTTCACTGTCCCTGCAAAGAACCAGCCAACTCCTCCATTACAATTACCATCATCATCAAACCCACATTCATATAATAACGGCTTTACGTCTAATACATATATATGCACACAAGAATACATATATACACATAACACACGCATTGCTCGAAATGGGGAGTAGACAGACAGCCGACAACTGATGGAGGGTCTTTTTTTGTATTACTTGTCCTCTTTTTCTCTCTCGTTATTTGCGTATCTAATTCATTTGTTTTTGTATTTCATGTTGTTTACTATTGGTGACGTCCTGTACCCATATATGCAAATATATATATATATATATATATATATATATATATATATATATATATATATATATATATATATATATATATATATATATATATATATATAGGGGGGGATACACAAAAGAAAACAAAAGACGAGTACAGGTAGTGTAGACAACAAACAGATGTATTAGTTTAACGCTCGGGAAGTGAAAAAGTCTTTAACGTTTCGAGCCTACGCTCTTCCACAGAAACAAGGAGAGAAAATAAAGAATGTGTAGTGGCTAGCGATCTATCATGATAAATATATATACACAGACACATATATATAATATTTATATTATTATATATATATATTTGCATATGTATGTATGCGTAATTACCTCCGCCAAGGAAGGAGGTTATGTTTCCATTGGCCTCGGTTTGTCCGTCTGTCTGTGTGCAAAATAACTCAAAAAGTTGTGAACGGTATTTGATGAAATTTGCAGTAAAAGTTGGTAATGACACAAGAAACAGATGATGACATTTTGGGAGGGATCCGGGAATTTTTATGGAATCTTGAAGGATTTTTCATTTGTTATATTTACTTTGCATGAAGTATTACAATGGTACGTTCTTTGATTATCTCCCTTGAAACTACGTTCATCGTTTCCACATAACCTATGGTGGCGTTGCTGTTTCCGAAGTTTATTTTCGTTTCTCTATTAGTAATTTTACTCGCGCATCTGTCTTAAAATGAGCTGCTTGGTGGAGGTCTGCGGAGGATGACATGACAAGCCTTGACTACTGGGTTCAACTCAAAAAGCTCAGGCTTTGCTCCCTCCACCGCCGCTGTGAGCTCTTTATCATCTGTATGATGTGGAAAATATTCCATCAACATTGCCCATCTTTAAAATTCGTCCGAGGCTTGGCCCCCGTGCCATCCGTCCACTACAGAAATGTTCGTGTCGTATCACAACACTATGACAGAACTATTTCACCTCAATTGGCCCTGCTCTCTTCAACATCGTGCCAGACACACATAAAGGAAGAAAGTGACTTCACGGCATTCAAATGATCTCTAGATGATTGCCCCCCCCCCCAGTCGGCCCTTATTGATTTTGATGCTCAACTAATGTTTTAAACTAATACTTTATATGGTTGTTTATTTGATATCTTCTTTTAACCATGTTTTTTCCTATTTGTTTTTGATAATTTGTAGATATTGTGTTATTGTTCTTGGGTTGATATATATTACAGTTCTTTGTATGTCTTTCTATTTTCTAGGTTTGACTGATGAAAGTGATCGGTACGGTTTGCCTCCCCTGGAAGGTCACTCTTTGTCGTGGAAAGACGAAAAAAAAGCACATCTTGGGCCAAACAACACAATGATAGCTAAAATCTGGATTCCCGAAGACCCCAGAGAAAGCAAACTTGGATCCGACTGTCCTAGTTTGCTGGATTCGACGTTAGATTTATGAGTTTCTATCTCAAGCAGAAACAGAAGAATTATGAAGACGAAATGAAATATTTTACAAAATCACTCGGTGACATTTTTTCAAACGTGACAAACAACCGTCGGTTGGTTACAATAACAAAAAATAACACAAAAGAAACCACAACAAGTGGGGAGTGGAGATCTTATAAAACTTATTTGTGTTGTTGTTGTCTATCATTATAGTTGTATTACTTGGAATGAATAGGGCAGCGGGGCCCTGTGTAGGATTCGAAACCGTTCCAGAAAACAACACAACAACGTGAGAAACATTTTGAGAGAAGACTTTTTAAAATATTGCTTTTACAGAAAAGCGAATCCATAACAAAGAGGATTGCAAGGAAGAAGAAAAGAAAAAAAGCAATCAAAGAAAAGATAGAGAAAAATATAAAGAATGAAATTATTTATTTTTATTTATTCTGTTTGAAAGAGAATTTAACAATTCGGAAATCACAGAACAGACTCGAAGATTTATTAATTTATGTATTCTTTCATATAAACAATCATATATATATATATATATATATATATATATATATATATATATATATATATGTATGTATGTATATATATATGTATATATATACATACATATATATTTATATACAAACACACACACACACACATATATATATATATATATATATATATATATATATATACATATCGGTGTGTCATATATATGCAAACATATACATATATATGCATACACATGAATATTTATCTGCAACTTGACCATTAAAAAAGAAAGAGAAACTAATTAACGTATTAATTTCTTCTCTAGACACGCAAACATACGCATTATTTAATCATCAAATATCCTACGTATATAATATATATATATATATTATTTAATTATATATAATTTAAACATATCTTTATATATACATACATACATTATATATATATATATATATATATATATATATATATATATATATATATATATATATATATATATATTTGCATGTATGCATACATACATACATTATTTATTTCATAAGCGAATACATACAGTATTCCAAATGCCTCTATTTATATTCACAGTTGCGAACTTATAAAATGAATCACTCGCAACTGTTTGATGACATCCAATAATAAGGATATTATTTATTAAAATATTTATTTATTAACATATTTAATCGTTCATTGACAAATGGAATATATTCATTGGTTTAGTGCCAAATGTGTAAAAGTGTGGAATTTTTACGATTACGTTTGCAAATACGTTACTTAGCAACAGAAGACTGATTGTCAAACCGAGGCCGGAATCTGAACGTGGTTTTGTTACACTTTATAAGTTTTTTTGTTGAGTTGTTAAAACTTAATCCCTGATTGCTGTGAACTGCCTGGCAAGCATCAACGAAAATAGGCGTCAATTAGGACAGGGAAAGGGGAAAGAAAAGAAGACATTTCTTTCAAATAAATCCATAAATGAATAAAAAAAAATCATATTTGGTTTGAACATAAGGAATGTCTTTCTTAAGAAGATGGAGACACCCTCCGACCCGCAAAGCAAAAAAAAAAAAAAAAAAGAAAAAAAAGAAAATGAAAAAGAAAGAAATAAAGGAAAACGTCATGAAATGTTTTAAAGACAGAAACGTAAAGAGTAATGTAGACAAAAAACGTGACAGAGAATTAAGAAAAATTCCATATTCTATATTCGAAGAGGAATCCCATTGCCCCTTTTCTGAGGAGCAGGGATCGGTGGCGACCTGAAGAGACACTATGTGTGAGATATGTGTTATAACATGTGAATAGAAATGATGAAAAAGAGTTAAAAGTATATGAATAAGTGTGTTTGAGTGTGTGTGTGTGTGTGTGTCTAAAAAAAAGACACTGTAGTCAGCAATGGCTGTGTGTGTGTGTGTATATATATAAATATATATATATATATATATATATATATATGTGTGTGTGTGTGTGTGTGTGTGTGTGTGTGTGTGTGTGTGTGTGTGTATACAGGGTTTGGCCAAAAGTCACCTGACAGTAAATCAAAGCCATTTAATTCCAAGATTTATTTATGTTTAACGAATGAATGAGTTTAATAAAAGCATCTAAATATGGGACATCATGAAATTTGTTCAAACTGAAGTTTTTCTTGAAAACATTCATAATATTGGAATGAATAAATAAAATTGAATATTAAGTATTTATGGAATTTTGATTTAATGTCGGGTGACTTTTGGTCAACCCTGTATATATATATATATATATATATATATATATATATATATATATATATACATATATACAAACGTATATATCTACAAACAGACATATATATATGTATATATATATATATACATATATACATATATATATATATATATATATATATATATATATATATATATATATTACTATAAATACATATATAAAAATTATTTAAACCTTGTCATTCGTTGTTGTGTTGTTATTCTTATGATTCCAATTATTTGTATTGTTGGGGGGGGGGGGGGTCGCATTCATCCTCAGATGATTCGGATGGCTGATGTTGAGAGATCTCCAGTGACAGAGCAGGCTTGTGACGCCCCTCATGTATGAAACACTTATATAACCGACACAATAAATCGACTGAAGTCCATCCACTGCCTTCCTTCCAGGTTCTCTTTCTTTGTAGTGGCTGAGTGGTTAGTTTATTCGGCTCACGAGTTCGACTCCCGGCGACGCGTTGTGTCCTTGAGCAAGACACTTTACTTCACGTTGCTCCAGTCCACTCAGCTGGCAAAAACGAGTTGTACCTGTAATTCAAAAGGGGCCAGCCTTGTCACATTCTGCGTCACGCTGAATCTCCCTGAGAACTACGTTAAGGGTACACGTGTCTGTGGAGTGTTCAGCCACTTGCACGTCAGTTTCACGAGCAGGCTGTTCCGTTGACCGAATCAACTGGAACTGGAGCACTCACCGTCGTAATCGACGGAGTGCCAGTTGCAAACACAACCGATCGCTATATAATTAGACGAAGGACAAAGAAACAAAGATTACATAATCAACTTCATTAGTTTACTGTTGTTTCTGTTCCCTGAGAGCCAAAATCTGACAGCGAGACTAAAGCTGAACGCTTATTAAATAAAAGTACGCCTTATATTTCAAATTTTTCCAAAACGTTGTAAATTAATTGATGTATGAACAGAGCACCACGAATTGATGTGTGTCTTGATGCCCACACACACACACTTGATGCATCACTCACAAACAGACATGCACACACAGATGCATGTTTTCTATGACACAACGCTTAAGTCATATATATTAAGATGTAGCATCAACAAATGCGCTGAGTTAGAACATGACCTGTGACGATACATACTTCGGCTCTCGGCAGCCACAATATCCTACACATAAAAGAAGATATCGCTAGAAATGCTAATAATCAAACGACGCCAAAGCCTGATTCTTTTAAAAGGGCAGAAAGGCCTTGCCCTTGTGCAATCCCATTCTCTTTTGTTTCGTTTCATTTCCTCCAGAGACGGACGTTCTGTTTTCACATCCAACCAGTGTCAATCTGACATTTCTTTCTTCTGCATCAGATAAACAAAGAAGACGTCTGTCAATTCAATGGAATGCATTTGCCCCACCCCCACCCCCACCCCCACCCCCTCACCTCGGGACTAGACACGTGCCTCAACAAGAAAAACAGCTGTGTGGCTTTGAATTATCATTATCATTAATAATATTTATATTTTAATGCAATTCAACAAAGGTCATCGGGTTGGCCGAATCGGTAGAAAGTCGGATTTAATGTTATTTATGCTGATTGGTAACGTCCCTTTAATTTGTGAGTTCAAACAGAACAGAGATTGATTTCGTTTTTTTCTCTCTTGATTGGCTTTGGGCCTGCAATTCTTGATGGAATCATTGGGACACTGTCGTGACATACGGTTCATCTTGGGATCTTACGAACTGACAAAGCCAATTCTCTCGGGCTGGCAAAGGCCTAGAGAGAGAGAGAGGAAGGGAGGGAGACATATACATACACAGAGGCAGAAATATAGATAAACTGACAGAAAATAATCGATGACTGCAGCTCTGGTGTTTTATTTATCGACCCCGAAAGGATGAAAGACAAAGTGGACCTTAGCGGTTTTTGAACACAAAATGTCGGAAGAATGTTGTAAGGAACTCGTATATACAAAGTGTGAAACGCCTCTACCATTTCCGTCATTCTTTGACTCAAATAAAATAAGAAGCAATCGGAAACTGAGTTGAATCCCATCGAGTAAAATAGTCAACCCAAAATGATGAACTTCTGTCTAAATCAGAAGTTTATTGCTTTTTGTTTAACTTCTATGATCGACGGCACTTCCCCCCATGACCATCCCGCCCATTTTAAAATCTATCTACGACAACATTATCTAGTATCTCATTTCCCTTTTAAAGGTTGATTTGAAGCAGATCTGACGAGGGATTTGAAGCAAGTCGTGCTGTCGCACAAAAAGGCCCGTCCTTAGTTCATGACAATTGTTGGAGCTCTTGTGTTCCACGTCTTTCCTAATCTTGCTCATCTATGACCAAAGGCATTTCATCGGTGGTTATTCTGACCATTTTCAGGCCTAGCATGTTTAGGTCACCGCATCTGCTAGGGTGTGATTTAAGGGAGACTTAACTACTATTTAGAATATGTCAGCCACCACATACAAACCTCCATGGTGGTTCGTGGCTCTTGCTGTTCTCTCGCTCTCTCATATACAGCTATGCCCCATTCAGTCGGTGACACACAGAATCTCTTGAGGAAGAAGGCAAACTAAATAGATTTCAATGCTTAAAGATATATTAATATATTTTAACTGGGACTTCAAAGTGGCGTGCTGACAGAATCGTGAGCGCACCGGGCATCATTCTTCGCAGAATTTCGTCTGTCTTTACGTTCTGAGTTCAAATTCCGCCGAAGTCGTTTTTACTTTTCCTCCATGATCGCGATAAAATAAGTACCAGTTACGCACTGGAGTCGATGTAATCTGTTTCTGGTATTGTCTCAAAAATTGAAACTAGTATTTAACTAAATTTATTTTAATACTTAGAGGATTTAGCCAAAATTATAAATAATGGCGAATTGGTAGAAGGATTAGTGCTTTGTATAGAATGGTTTAATGGACATTGGTCAGCGTTAATGAAGAACCGGTCCTTGTGGGTTTGTTCTGGCCATCCGTTTTAACCCTCATCACCGCAACCCACTACCATGGTAATTTCAATGGCACCACAAGCTCCCATCACCACTTGTCTGCCGTTTCTTCTGTTTGTAATTCTTTCTATAAACATTGGATTTCTCCACCACCTTTCCCTTCCCATCGTCATCTTCATTAGCATCATCATTGAAGTTGTTGTCATCATCGTCCGAACATCACCCAGCAACAACACCCTGATATCTGAACATGAGACCTGTTACAGCTGCTTTTGGAGAAGAAACCCCTTCGACTGGATAAGCCCCGAAGACACTAAGTGACATACACACAGACACACACAGACACACACACACACACACACACACACACACACACACACACACACACACACACACACACACAGTGACAGACACAACATGTCTTGGACAACTGTGAAGCTCTGTCGGTCGAAGTTATCCAACCAGACAACCAAGAAACGCGACACCATTGAGGTCTGTCATCACTACCACCACCACCACCACCGCCGCCGGCGCCACCACTACAGCCACCGCCGGCCCCACCACCACAACCACCACCATGTATGTAGACCCTGAAAGTGATCCCTCGAGTAGCTAGAAATAGTAGCGAAGCCTCTTTCCTCGTTTTAGAAACGAACACATGAGATTATGTGATCCCTGGTTAACAGTATACCGGAAACAGACGGGACGGTCACGACTAGACTGTCTTTGATCGCAGTTCAGCACAAAGTTGAAGTAGCATTAAACAACAAGAACAACATCAACGCCGCCGCCAACATTACCAAATAACATATACCATAATCAGGATCAAAACTAGCCGACCACCACCACCACCACCACCACCGTCGCCACCATCACTGTCACCACCACCACCACCACTGGCACCACCACCACCACCACCACCACCACCACCACCACCACCACCACCACCACCTCCACCACCACCGCCTGGCACCTATACCACTACCAGTTCCACTAGCCTCACCATCACCACCACCGCCACCACCACTACAATCACTACTACCACCACAACCAAACAATGTCCAGTGTTACATGACCACCTCTCTCCCTTCCTCTCTTTCTCACCCACAGCCTTTGTTCAGGAACTGCCCCGTACTAGTAGTAGTAGTAGTAGTAGTAGTAGTAGTAGTAGTGGTGGTGGTAGTGGTGGTGGTGGTAGTGGTGGTGGTGGTGGTGGCAGTGTCGTCCTAGTGGTTATTGTCAAGTAATAGAGTCTCTCCGACTGCTTGTGAGAGAGGGAGGGAGGGAGGGATGTGGAGAGTGGTGGTGGGGGTGTTGTAAGAGCCGTGAGAGTCAGCCACCTGTATTTCCATCGAACTATGTAACACCGGTACCCAACACCATAAACCGTCACCACCCACTCCAGACCTACACCCACCTCTCCCACCTCTCCCACCCCCTCCTCACGATGCAACCTCACTGCTCCACCCCCGCCTCTCTACGATGACACACTTCCGCTGTCAGGCTCCGCGTGACCTGCTAGAAGTGACAGCTCAATCTACCTCAAGAATACATTCTATCGTCTTAGAAAAGGACACGTTTGTCTAATGCGGTTCTGGAAAAAGGAAAAAAGGAAAAGAAGACATGATGGGCACGGTTGGAAGGCCTTTGATCATAAGTCTGTTTAAAATCAATTTACGATTAAAGCAACAACAAACACAACAGTGCGTCTGACCACCGCCACCACCACGGGCCGTCGCAGAAAGACGGAGTCTCTACGGGATTTCTCGATCGGCTAGGAATCTAAATCGCCCTTAAACCCCATATATCTTCCTTTATATAAAGGGCAGGTTAGATAGCACAGTCCTATATATCCATAAGAAGATGGTATGATTGCAGCGAGGCTACATTTGAGCATCATCACCGCCACCAACACCGCTACCACTAAAATGACGTCAGCACTACCGCCGCTGCTGCCGTTATAGATTGTGTTTTGGCACTTTGTCTCTATCCAGCCACCGTGCAGAATGCTTGCTATTGTTGAAAAGAATCCATTTTTCATCACACATAACAATGCAATACAAAAATGGTTCGCTTTTATGCCGTGACAGCAAAGAACAACAAGTTTCAAGACGACGTTTCATTTGTCCAGCTTCTTTATCTTGCCGATTTGTATCAGATGCTCCAATACAGTTGGACTCATGTAGTTTGAGATGTATCCGTTTCCACTACAATTTCCAGCTCATCGTTATCCACCTTGGTCTCAGCTCTACCACGGGCTGATCTTCAAGAGTAAAGTCACCAGACCGGAACTCCTCAAACCATCAACATACAGTGCACTCATTTGCTACATCTTCCCCAAACACCTCGTTGATGTTTCGAGCTGTCTGGGATGCATTGGTTCCACGATGGAACTCATATTCATAAACAACACGAATCTTTGATCTATCCATGGGTTCACAAAAATTGATTTACAAGAGAAATCTCACAATATAATCAGACGCCATGAATTGCATTTTGAAAAGTGGTGAGGTAACTCTTCACTGTTGTAAAACAAAGAATTGTCAGGATAAAACGTTACAGTTAATGACTGTCAAACTTGGCGCATAAGAATATCGGACATTTCATATGACCTGATATATATATATATATATATATATATATATATATATATATATATATATATATATATATATATATATAAAGAGAGAGAGAGAGAATTGTTGTGATAGTTGTTTTCTCTCAAATCCTATTGTCTTTGTATATTTAAATCATTCAATTTGTCCTTCTTTTGAAGAAGATTGTCTTTGATTTGAAGGAGATGTAATTGTTATATCATTCAAGGAATGGTGTTATCCTGCACAGCTATCTTCGATAGCTCCAGTCAGGGAGAGTATATGTAAAGTATACATAAAGAGAGCATATACAACCAATAGAAGAACAAGAAGAATCTATAAACTCTCTAACATCTGATATCCTTTTCCTCTTTCAGTCACACACACACACACACACACGCACGCACAGAAATATGTATGTATGTCTTTATAACACAAGTAATTTTCTTCCATCAAGACGAACAGACAGACAATAGAGACGGCCATGGAAAAATACATGCAACAACCATTATTGTTATATTTAAATTTATCTGCAACCGCCTGGCGCAGCACGTGTGACCTGAACGAATGTTCATTTCAAACTGTTGACTGAAATCCTGGAATTATAATAATTTCAAAAAGCTTTAGTACAGACTTTACTTCACCTGATATATATGTATATTGATTTTGTGCGATCTGTGTGTGTGTGTGTGTGTGTGTGTGTGTGTGTGTGTGTGTGTGTGTGTGTGTGTGTGTGTGTGTGTGTGTGTGTGGTCTGTGTGTGCGTGTGTAGTCTGTGTGTGTGTATAGTTTGTGTGTGTGTGTGTGTGTGTGGTCTATGTGTGTGTAGTCTGTGTGTGTATATATGTACGTGTGTAGTGTGTGTATATATGTATGTGTGTAGTCTATGTGTATGTGTATTTATATATGTGTGTGCGTGTGAGTGTGTGTGTATGCGTGTGTGTATGTATTATGGGAAAGCGCGTAGCCTAGTTGTTAGGCGTGCTGCACTCTCGATCGTGAGATCGTGGTTTCGATTCCAAGACCGGCTGCGCGTTGTGTCCCTGAGCAGGACACTTCACTTCCTGTTGCTCCAACTCAATCAGATTCGATCTCACCATGGGCAGCACCATGACATGCTTCTACTACCACAGCTTCATGCTGGCCAATGCCATGTGGGTGGAATTTAGTCGAATCTGTATCTAAAAATGACCGACGTCTACTTTAAATCAACAAACTCAGAACAATGTCTGCTGTTCTTGCTGCCAACCAAAGAATACGAAATCAAAATACCATTTAAGCTGGCAAGAGGAATCTGCACAATTGTATCGAATCCGGTAACCCGGGAGAAATGATTCCAAGAACTTGAAAAATATTACTCGAAAGACAATTCACTTTCATAAATAACAGAATAATAAAGGGAATAGAGCGGGCAAAATCATCCAAGAATTATGAAAAACAAAAACAATAAAAAGCACAATATACTTACCTTAAGTTACCTTATACGTCAATACACAATGCCAAAAAAGAAAAACAAAAAAACATGGAAGCATACAACATGAACTCCTATCGAAATTTACATACCATGGACAAGAAGCATTTCTACCACTTCTACACAGCACTTTCCTTGCATAATGAAACTGTAACATCCTACATATAATTTAAGTTTTACTTCTATTCTTTTATTTCCCTTTATACTTCTTATTTCCATCCTTTTCCAAAATAACTCCTTTTATTGAACTCTACTATTTCCTTCTTTGGGACCATCTCAGATTGTCTCTGATGAAGCGATATCCTTAATGTCCCCCAAAACAGCTGTAAGACTAACTTTCTCTTTATAAATGTCCCGAAAATTCCACACAATCTTGGCTTTGTTGTCTCATTTTATTTAACATATACATGCTCGTATTAGACCCGCATTAGACTCCTCGCTCGTATTATTACCGAACCGAGAGTTTAACTACGGTCCTTCCATAGCACTTACATAGCATTATCTGCTACCATGGGTCTTCTGAATACCAATACCTTTCATATATATATATGTCTGTGTGTGTGTGTGTGTGTATGCGTATGTGTGTATAAATACACACACACAAACACAGACACACACACACCTACAAACACATACACACACACACACACACAACCACACACACATCCTTGCAGCATTCGGTTTAACTTAGCGATAAACAAAAATGACAACAACAATCGATAAATCAATGAGCCAATCATGTCGGCAGCAGAGAATAAAATGGCTGATGGGCAAACGATTGAGTTGGATCGCAGCAATTGACAGTCTCTCCGCGCCAATCAATCTTAACGGCTAATTTAACAAGCAGCACAATAAATAAATGTTGCTGTCTTTGTTGTTGTTGTTGTCGTCGTTACAGTCGCTTCTACTGATGATGATGATGGTGATGATGTTGATGGTGATGATGTATGTCTTCCGTGTTGATAGAGAATAGCTGTCGATAGGAATAAGTGGAAGGATACGAGGAGAGAGAGAGAGAGAGAGAGAGAGAGAGAGAGAGAGAGAGAGAGAGAGAGAGAAATAGAGTGAAAGAGGTGGAGGGTGGTCGGGGAAGGGAAAAAAAGAAAGAACAAAGTGAATCGATTGAGTGAATGATTGATTTGGAAAGAGAAGAATAAATGAATAAATAAACAAATAAATAGAAAGATTTGTTCTTTTTTTTTACAAAAGAGAAAAGATGTTCGAAGATTGAATGGCGATGAAGTAATTATGAAAAGAGGTTTAAAAATATGTAGGTGGAAATGTGGGGATGGTGGTGGGTGTATGAGGTGAGGCGAAAGTTGTCTCTTTGTGTGTAAGTAAGTGTTAAGTATGGACAATATTAAACCAATCAATCGAATGAAATCGAAGTAAAGAGAGAAACAACTGAAAACAGGAAATGCAGAACAAGTAGGAAAACATTTGGCAGCCATCTTGCCTTCTTAGAAAAAAGGTCTTCCTTGCATTATCTCCTCTTACATTCGTATTTGTATTCTGTTTATCCATTTTATCATTTCAGAGAATAACCATTCTACCCGTCATAAGTTCTGGGCTGAACAGACCCCACCGCTGACAGCACCTTCAAAGCAAGAGCACCGTGACCGGAGCTACAGATCAGAGAACAGAGTAAGTATTTGGCAATAAGAAGATGGAAAACATAGTTTCCTTAAGTACAAGACTTTCACTGAGGAGGTTTATCAAGTCCAAAACGTGTCCAGGGTTGTCGTCGTATCCACACCACCAGACTTAGTCTTCACTGTTTTTTCAGGTCCAGTTTCAGTTAATTTCACGAGCAGGCTGGAACCCTCGTCGTCGTAACCGACGGTGTGTCTGTTTGGTGCAGAAAAGGTATCCATGGTTATATTGAGTCACGGACTGGGTCAAGAATAGAGGACGTGTTTGTTGATTCTTTTTTAACATAAAAAAAAGCTTCAGTTAAGACATCATCAGGGCGTCAAACTAGATGAATTTAGTTACCTTACGTTCAATAATTCGCCCCGTTGGTTTCGAACCTCAGTGAAGCTGAGCACTTTCTGGTAGTATATGTTACTTTTCATTGTTGTGGTAGTAGTCAGAGTCGTTGATTTCCCCCTCGAAGGGTCGTCATAGTACCATTATTGGAGCGGGCAATGTGTTGCGTTCTTGAGCAAGGCCTTTCATTTAACATAACTCCATCCATTCAGATGCAAATGATTACTGGCTTACTTCTGGTGCTGCTTGTTGTCCCTTCAGCTGTCACACCTTCCCTGTCTTGTTGTGTTAGCGTAGGGTGAGGGTCGAGAAGGTGTCTGCATCTCGTGACTATGTAAGATTTACGTACAGTTAATGAAAACCTGGTACAGGCTACTAAGTGGTATTCGCATGAAAGTGACGGCTAAGCTGTATTCTCTGCTCTCGTTTCAATCCTCACTTATAGATATAGAAACCATAATCGTGTTTTCTTTTTATTAGATACAGTATATCAAGAACAACGTTATTATCTGGATGGATGTGATTTGACTGCTGTATGTAGGGAGAGAGAGGCTCCGTCTTCGGCTCATTCAACAATATATAATGCTGTGTGGAGTAAGGCATAATACATTACGGTTTATGTGTAAGCGTTCACCTCGTCACTAGAAAGGTCACTATTAGAGACGAAAGAACTTCGACAAACAAACAACCGATTGATTGTTCAACAAATTGACAAACAATAAAGAACTGATATTGAACCAGTGCGTGTGTTTATTTTTATTGGCATAAAGACCCTCCCAAGACAAAACAAGATATTAATAAAATGTTTACACCTAAATCAGAGACAGCTGTGTTGCTCACCATTTTTGTCGTGGCAAATAGTCCTGGATACATTCGGCTGAAAAGAAAATTGAGGAAATGGTCAAGGCTGGAACAGTCAATAATATCAATAAAATTAAAAGCACTCACCGTCACAGAGTTATTCATGCAAGTTTCCTTAATAGACTCGCGTTGAGCCCTTTACGAAGGACAGGAACCGTAAAAAAAAAAGACAAGATTCAATTGCAAAACAGAAAGCGAATCAAAGGTTCCGTTCTTGTTTGGCAAATATTGACAAAATGCTGCGGCAGAATTAGTTTTAAAAGGCATCGGTTTATTTCATCGAGTTCTGAGCACACAATAACTCCGTGTCCCTATTAAAAAAACACAGACGTTATATAGATGGATAACGAAAGAGAGAAAGAGAGGGAGAGGGAGAATACAAGAGAAACATCCAATATGGAAGACAGCCAAGTGTTGTCAATGAAGCTTAAAACAATGTTTGAGCTGCAAAACAATAAAAAGACGGAAGGAAAAAGGTTGTTTTTCTTCGCTTTTGCAGCGTTTTTATCGGTTCAAGGAATGAGATTGGAAAAAATTGGTACACAAAGTAAGCAAATGTTTGTGTTTGCCTTTGAAAATATATGCAAGTGGGGAAATACATCTACACACAACATACACGCGCGCGCACACAAACAGACACACACACACACACACAAACACACATGTGCATGCATACATGTACATACATATATATTCAATATATATATATATATATATATATTCAATATATATGTATCTGTATATGTATATATATGTATGTATATATGTATGTATGTGAATATATATATATATATATATATATATATATATATATATATATATATATATATATATAGACACACACACACACTCTTATAGGCACACAGGTGTAAATGTATCTACGCAAATGTAAGTTTATGAATGGAAATGGGCGTTAATGAGTACATGCATTTGTGTGTGGAAACGTGCGTGTGTGTGTGTGTGTGTGTGTGAGTGTGCGTGCGCGTTTGTGTGTTTCCAAGTGTTAATGTCAAAAGGAATAAAGAAGGTGGATAGAGGGGTGGAGAGGGGGTGGAGAGGGGCGGAGGGGTCAATTAATGCGATAATATCAAAACAAAATCTATGAGTTTACACAAGCATGAAGCATATATACGTGTTTGCAAATGTATATACCGTGCACGAGCTATTATATACGTATATATATATATATACTTATATATCTTATATATATATATATATATATATACATACACATATACGCATATATAAATACATATACGTATATATATATATACATATATAAGATATATAAGTATATATATATATATATATATATATATATATATATATATATATACATATATAAGATATATAAGTATATATATATATATATATATATATATATATATATATATATACATATATAAGATATATAAGTATATATATATATATATATATATATATATATATATATATATATATATATATATACATATATAAGATATATAAGTATATATATATATATATATATATATATATATACATATATATATATATATAATGTGTATGTCTCTATATGTTTGTAAGATCATGATTGTATATATATATATATATGTGTGTGTATATCTTTGTCAATACAAATGTGTGTGTGGGCGGGGCGATGAGGTAGGTAAATGCGCAAGATTTAAGTATATAATTTTCAGATAATATAATGTAATTGTGTTTGAGCATTGGACATATTTTGTACATGCATTCAGGTAATTATGCATTTAATGTATGTATGACTATATGCATTGAATAT
>NC_142936.1:1344449-1359449 GCF_046866305.1 Octopus bimaculoides
GAGCGCGCGCGCTTCGTATGCATATATGTAAAGATACATTTATGGGCGTATATGTATATATGCAATTGTTAATCAGCACGTGTGTGTATATATTAGAACGGGAAAGAGAAAGAGGGAGAAAAGAGAGAGAGAGAATGGTGAAAAGCAGAAATAGAGAGAGAGTGAGAGAGAGAGAGGATAGTGAGAAGCAGAAATAGAGAGAAAGAGAGTGAATTTGTATGCTTATGCATGTATGTATGTATGTATGTATGTGTGTGTGTGTTTGTGTGTACGTTTGTTTTTCTCCATCGTCACCTCCCAACTTTTTTCTCTCTCTCTCTCTCTTCTTTTCTACTTCTCTCTCTCTCTCTTCTTTTCTACTTCTCTCTCTCTCTCTTCTTTTCTACTTCTCTCTCTCTCTCTTTCTTTCCTTTGATTTCTCTCTCTCTCCCTCCCCCTCCCCCTCACTCTCTCTCTCTCCTACTAATGAGGTTTCCGCCATTATTACCAACACACATATTTAAAGGATGAGCTGTTTGAAAGACGCGTTACATAAACTGAACTGTCCTTCGTTGAGCGACAGCTTGTTCATTCTCACGCTTCCGGACACACATTCAGCTCGGCCAATATCCACGATCTTTGCCGACATCGACCGAGTCGTTCCACGACTAACACAAGAATTACTCAATTATTTTTGTCATTCCATTTCTTTCTCTTTTTCTATTTTATTAGCAGACGATATTTTCAGTGGAAATTTCTTTCATATTTCTTCTTTTTCGTTTTCCTTTTGCCAATGTCTGCAGACGTTAGGAATACATATTGAAGAAGGATATTGTTGTTTATCAATGTTAATATATGTATGCTTATTTCATCCTGAAGTCAACTTTTACGGGACTGGAGCTTCTTGTAGTAGTAGTAGTAGTAGTAGTAGTAGTAGTAGTAGTAGTAGTAGTAGTTGCTGTTGTAGTAGCAGCAGTAAAACGACCTTGAATAGAAGAGACTCGACTGACATCTTTTTCGGAAATCGACAAAATAGCGCCATTAATATACTCTGGTTAATTCAATAGATGCTGCTGCTGCTAATGACAATGATGATGATGATGATGATGATAACCATCGTCGTCGTCATCTTTCACTCACTAGTCTTAATACTCTTCGCATGTTTTCACTTCACCCACCAGAGTAGTTCCTTGCCCCTTTACTTCTTGTAGCATTTTATTTCTGGATTTTCTATTCTAGAAACAGTAGAATGGTCGTGTTAGGATTTGTGCTGTGTATTGTTGCGACATTTTATGTATGTTGTACATATTTGTAGGTCGTAGAGCTATTTTTTTTTATATCGATTTCAATATAGTTGTAGTTTTCCGCAGTTTGTTTCTTTCACCCAGGATCAAGCGCAGCCTAAGATTGGGAAACAGACACCTGAAGTGTCTGCAGTTCATAGTTCTGTATCGGTGCCCAGTGGAGCATCTGCTCTTGCATTCTGTGGGGGATTAGTGGCCGACACCAGCAATCTTTTTTTTTATCGATTGAGCCATATAAAATGTGCTGAGTCTATGGCCTTTGAGGACAGTTAAATCGATGCGGTTAATATTCCTCTTAAATGGTTGCAATTTGAGCAGAAAGAGGGTTCCAGAGGCATAGTTTTCTTATGAGAAATGACTGGGAATAACAGTTAGTTTTGGAGACTGGACATAGACACAGTGTATATGACGTGTATATATAAATGTATAAAAGAAAGTGTGTGTGTGTGTGTTTGAAAAGAAAGGTACTAAAGGTAACAATATTACGTAGCTAGATTTCTGGTGTATTTTGGTATGCATATTGTTGGAGGGGAGTGAGACCTTATTGGCTGTTAAGAGAACAGGGCGAGAGAAATGGTTTGGTACCACACTGGAAAACCTTTTCTATGTAGAGCCTCAAACCTCATCTCAAAACCGAATGGGGTGATACTAATAACGGCCGCGGAGGGTACATAACAGACACGTTCAACTGGTAAAGGTCAAACAACTGACAAGCAAATCTGTGATATTGAGCAGAATATTTGCTGTATTTGCCCATCTTTTATACCAAGACAAAACAATGTACATAACACTTTCATTACAATAATAATAATAATAATAATAATAATAATAATAATAATAATAATAATTATTATTATTATTATTATTATTATTATTATTATTATTATTATTAATATTATTATTATTATTATTATTGTTGTTGTTGTATTGCGTTTGTCGTCTCAGTTATTGTTGTTGCTGCTGTCATCGTCATCGTTTGATTCTGAGCTGTCGTTGTTTTTATCTAATTTGTTTTCGGCACCTGGCCGTCGCTGTCAAACCGAAAATTAGTTTCGGCGGTTTATGAGTGCCAAACCGCAGACAAAACAATGCGCACCAAGTGGAGCAACACAAAGAACTTAAACACACACTGCATCCTCATCTTGAAATGGAATTATCTGAGCAGCATCCACTTCTCCAGGTTCAATTCACAACGAGAACAACAACAGCAACAACAGTAACGGTATAATTGTTATTATAACAACGACGACGACGGAGGCGACCATCATTTCTTTATTTTCACCACAATGGCGATGGATGAGAGGCATAAACATTTACAATAATAGTAATAATAATAATAATAATAATAATAACAACGGTGATGTTGGTGGTGGTGGTGGTGGTGGTGGTGGTGGTGGTTCCAACGACGACGGTGACGATGGCGATTTTTCTTTAAACAATGATGACTGGAAAAACGACCCTAAAAACCAAGCAATAACGGAAACAACAACAATAACAAAAATGACGACAACAATAATGTATAAAGGACAACAACATTAACAACAGCAACAATGAACACAAGAACAATAATTCAACAGCAGCAGCAGCAGCAACAGAGATAATAATAATAAGAGCCACTGCGATAATACAACAATATTGGCCGAAGCAACAATAAATAAAAGAACTGCGGCAGCAGCAGCGGCAGCAGCAGTAGTAGTAGTAGTGAATATCTGAATTGTTATATCACGTATTATCAATAACAACACACTACTACTACTACTACTACTACTACTACTGCTACTACTACTACTACTGCTACTACTACTGTGTCCAGAATATTAGCCCCGTCGGCATAACGGTAATGGGAGGGAATAAATGAATCGATCTCTCTTTTTGTATTTTGTTTAAAAAGATTCTTGATGCGAACTCGGGAGGGTCATTATGCTAATGATAAGCACAAGCGTTGGTCCTATTTCACTTCTTTATTTGTCTGGTGGTTAACTATTCAACCACTGAACAAAGTTGTTGTTCGGTTAATCAAATCACTCAATCTTTTGTTTCTAAGAAACAAATTCATTTCGTCATGAAACCCTTTTTGTTAATAAACCATCATCTTGAATTCTATTAATGCCATTGGGCGGCCGAGGTAAAAGACATGCACCGCACTCCCTTTCAGTTTATTTATTTATTTATTTATTTATTTATTTATTTTTGCTTTTTTCCCTACAGAAACCCACCCTTTCGACTGCGGAGAATCCGAATCTGCCCCCCCCCCCCAAAAAAAAAATCACCATTTCAAGATTTTAATCTCCCCGCTACTCGCCCCATCCCCCCGCCTAATTTTTCACTTTTTTTTAGAAATCTTTTTGGGCGAAATACATAGAAAAATACGGAGATTATGATTCTGAAAAGAAAAAATTTGTAAAGTTTCAATTTTCAAAAATAAATAAATAAATAAATAAATAAACACACCCCCTCCACTCCGCCAGCGTATCTGCGACAGAAAGTGAACATATTATGGTTGAGGGTCTTTTGGAATTAAGAGAGGTCTGTAAAAATTAGCTTTTTGGCACACACACATACACACACACACACACACACACACACACACACACACACACACACACACACACACACACACGACAACGAAACGACATAAAATTTTTTTTTCGTTTTTGGTAATTCGTATTTAGAAAGTGGATCTTCGGTTTGGCTGTTGTTTCTAGCTTGTCGGACTTTCTAGCATGTCGAGTTTTCTGTTTAGATACTTTTTACGTCTGCTATTTTAGTAGGAGAGGTGGGGGGTGTTTATTTATTTATTTATTTATTTATTGAAAAATTGAAATTTTATAATTTTTTTCTTTTCAGAATCATAATCTCTGTAGTTTTCTACGTATGTCGGCAAAAAAAAAAAAAAAAAATTCTAAAAAAAAGTGAAAAACTGGGAGAAGAGGGGGAGGGGGATTGGAAATAAAATTTTGAAATGCCGATTTTTATTTTTTTGCAGATTCGGAATCTCCGCAGTCGAAAAGTGGGTTTCTGTGGAAAAAGAAAAAAAAAAAAAGAAAACTGATCCGCCCATTGGTCCACTTGAGTTGTCTCTCTTAGCTACCAATTCGTCGTCTTTCCTAATTCTAAAAATCCCTTTCCACTGATGAGAGCAACAACTTAAGATGATAGAACTCTTCTACTGATGATACCAAAGAAGGTCAAAACATGACTATCGCCGTTACCTTGCCGACCAATAAAGACCAGATTTTCACTGCAAACATGAAAATCCCATTTCTTTTCTAGTTTTTTTGTAGAATTTCTGATTTCTTGAAATTCTCTTTTATTCTTTGAGAGTTGCTAACAACTGCAATAATTTTTCTTCTTCTTTTCTAATCAAAAGACAAATTTCAATTCATTACGAGGCCTATTTCTGCAAACGTCATTCAGTGCCTTACCACTTACCAGATACGATAACTACGGTATTTAGTCCAGAACTGCTTCTTCCAATCCACAAATCCAGGAAAACAACATTATTAATACGATTCATTCGAGCATAAACTTGCCAAAAATAATTTCTTTCATTATTTTTTCAATTCTGCATTGTTTTTGTTCATTTCGATATTTTTATCTTTATCTTTAGAATTAATTGTTTAAACAATTAATTTTACTCATTTATTCCAGAGACGTGGGCACGATTCTGTGATAAAGAAGATCATTTCGCAACCATGGGCTTTCCGTTTTAATCTCCTTATGTGGGTCTTGGGCAAACGTCTTCTATTTTAGCCTCGGGGTAACTACGTATGTACGTGTGTGTATGCATGTGTTTGCTTCTCTCTCTCTCTCTCTCTCTCTCTCTCTCTCTCTCTCTCTCTCTGTGTTTGCGTGTCTGTGTGTGTTTTTATAATAACAGTGTTTCCTGTAACTTAGTGGTTCAGAACATATTAATCAATGTGGTGCGGACCAGACCGAGATCAATCAGGCCGACTAAAATCCTTTAAGGCGCTGTAAAAGCGCGTTGCTCTATCAGCAATTGGTTTGTAATTTCCTGCCCCTGGAGGATGACACTTTTGCACCACTCTGGGTCCAACCCTCCAACCCATGGATCTGTTTGGGTAAACGTTACTGATGAAGGTTTTACGAGGTCGGAGTGCAAATCCTAGCTCAACTCTTTTAGTCGCCTTTTACCTCACGTAGAGGAAACGTTGACTCTCTTCTTTGATGCGCCGCTCCCACACAGCACAAGGGCGGGGTGGTCAATTATTATTCGTTATTTATTTTCAGTTGCTGTTTAGGATCTATTAAATTATTTTGTTTGTTGTTGTGTGTTTGAATGTTACACGCTAAGGGGAGATAACTTCTTGTATTGCCCTCGATTGTTAAGGTCTGTTGTAATTAGCTCGGTAGACAGTAAGAGATTAGGGGAGGTGTGGGAAGAGGTTACAAATGTTAGTGGGGGAGGTGACAATGGTGGGAAAGAGAGAGAATATGAAGGGATGAGGGAACATTGTAAAAAGAAACGCTAAGTGACGACGACGACGACGACGATGATGTTGATGATGATGATGATGATGATGATGAGGAGGAGGAGGAGGAGCACAGTTTTTTTGTTTATATTTCTTATAGACTTTCCTTGTATATTTGTTTTAGTTATTGAGCACTCTGCTTATTTAGTTCAATAATTTGTCTATTTATATATAACAAGTATATAATAAATACACTTATTGAAACACTTTTGATTATTTTCTTAATTGGATCGCAAATGATTAAATATAAGGTTGACTAACTTCCTTCCGTTCAACAGATTTCATTATCTACTGTTAATTGTCAATATTAATACGATTGTGATCATAATTGTGTATCGAAAACATATGTTACACACACCTTCGTCGTATGGATGTTGTTGTTGTTTGTTTTTTTCTCTCCAAGTGTTTGTCTCTTCCTTTTAAATCGTGACATTCTTTTCTGTTTGACTTTGTTGTCTCCATCAATCTACCATTGATAGAGAGATCGTTTTCATTGAAAATATTTTCCTAACGCTGTAGAGTCTTCGCACATTGTCAGTTTTAATTAATTTTGGGTTTGATAACGAAACATTGAAATATTCCATATAGATATGGAAAAGGAATTCTCTTTTACTAACAAAGCGAGATTGCTATTTCAACACCCAGTAAACCAGTCCACCAGGGAGTGAGAGAGAGAGAGAGAGAGAGAGAGAGGAGAGAGAGAGAGAGAGAGAGAGAGAGAGAGAGAGAGAGAGAGAAAGAGAGAGAGAGATGTTTACGCGGTATATAAAGACTAGGCTTAGAGATTGATAGTTGTTTGGGGGCAAATGTGATAAATAAATGTTTCAAAATAACTGATTTTTTTATTTACCATAAAGGTAGAGACAAAGAGAAAACAGACAAAGGAGTCGGAGAATCGAATGAGATGACAAAATTAGAAATTAATGATGATATATAAAATCGGATGTTTCAAAATAACTTTAGAGAAGTCACTCTTTGACACTCGAATCTATTTTCTTTATTAATTCCAAGGCAAAATCATATCATTGAATGTAATGGCGAAAATTCCATTCGCGCTGATCCGGCGTCGGACGTTGTCAGCCGTATTTATGTCAGTTGAATTCGATTTATATTTTTCGTAAATTTTTAACTGCATTTTTGTGTAATATCATCCGATACCATGACCTCGAATTCATTTTTGTACTGTCCCCTCTGTGTTTGGCCCTTGTGGCTGAAATAAAATTAAATTCTTGTAAAGCTAAACTTAGCGTCGACCTATAGCTTTTCTCTCTCACCTTCTCTCACTCCCGTCCTTTCTCTCTCTCTCTCTCTCTCTCTCTCTCTCTCTCTAATACACACAAACATACATATTTACATATATCTCCCTCTCTCTCTCTCCTTGCAACTTTCACGATTTTTCTATCTCTTATTATTTGTACACATCCCATTGTTTTACGCACGGAATAAACAGTATTTTACTTGACTAAAAACCAGATAAATCTTCAAGAAGAAAAAGATGAAGAAAAATATTAAAAATATTAAAACACAAAAAGCATTTAATGAAACAAAACACTCATTAGATTTTTACATTTTTTTTTTATTATTCTCATATAATCATGAAAAGACAAGATTTCCAAAAATATTTTCAAACTGGCTACAAATAAGAATTTGTTAAAGAAGTGGTTCACATTATTTTCTACTTTATTCAGGCTTCAACGTATCGCCATGTTGCTTCAGTACCTTTTTCAGACTTCCTTCTTTTACACAACAATGCAATACTATCAACAATGAATATAAAACGACCATCACAAATCAACAGTTAAAACTGACATGGATCTATGTTGGGAGGGGGGGGAGTACCATGGATTGATTGGCATTGACATCTTTGCACACATGTAGGACATTCCCAAGAACCTCTATGTGTTATTTTCCCAGCCTATGAGTATTGTATGTTAAAAAAGAAAAAGGATAGAATAGCCTAAACTGTATGTATTTGTAAATAGAACTGAACAAATTATACGCAGTTTTACTATTTGCTGCCTAAGTGTCTCATTCTATTAAATCTGTAGAGCTTTCAATGACTCCTTTCTTCAATGCATTATTTTCATACACACATATATGTAGAAAAGGTTTATTATTTACTCAACAATAATCGGCTCGTGGAAATTCCTCGGGTCCCGCTAGTTATTATTAATTAAACATTACATACTTTCAAAGTCACTAATCCATTTTCTATTTAGCTAATCCGAGATTAAAATCTATTTGGAGTAATTGTTGATAATTCCAGTTGTTTTGCTTTTAAGACGCTTCTTATGTTTTTTTCCTTCATATGAATATTAACGTATCTCTCTACATTTTATTCCTCTTTGGTTCCCGTCTTTCAGTCTTTTTCTTCTTCTAATTCTTCCTTGTTTCTCTTCGTCTTCATCCTAATTTTTCTCTTGGCATCTGTCGCTTCCTCTCTCATTCTTTCTCTCCCAAATTTTCTCACTCATTTCTTTGTCGCTCTCTTATTGAGATAAAATATCTCACACAGCCTTTACCTTCCTCTCTTTCTCTCAAAACGTTGTTTTTCTGACTTATTTCTTCCTCTTATCATTCTTCTTGCTTCACAACTCTCTCTCTCTCTCTCTCTCTCTCTCTCTCTCTCTCTCTCTCTCTCTCTCTCTCTCTCACACACACACACACACACACACACACACACACACCAACTACCACATGATCTCGTGCTCCTAAAATCTTTAAATACCAGTAATTATTTGAAGTTATGTTTCATGCATTTGATAGAAAAATAATTATTGATCCAAAGTCGTCTGTTGTGCATCATATACGTACCTATGCATATAAGAGTGTATGCATGTATTTCTCTCTCTCTCTCTCTCTCTCTCTCTCTCTCTCTGTGAATGTGTATGTGTGTGTGTGTGTGTGTGTGTGTGCGTGTTGTTCCGATTGAAATGCTTATAAAAACATGAATTCCATCTTTTATCATAAATATTATTACATACATAAAAATAATGCGATTTTTGTTCACTTAAAATATTCTTAATCTTCCATAATACAAGAAATATTCCTGATTGAAATCAATATTATCGATCTTAAGAAATATTTATCTTGGTTTATCTTGGTTTTATACAATTTGTATACTGTTTCCATGGAAACAAAAGCTTTCACTAAACTTACGGAATTATCATTTATTATCACGACAACTTAACACGCACGTGCGCGCACACATACGCGCACGCACGCACGCACGCACGTACAAATGCGCGCGCGCAAATGTATGTTATCTGTTTAATTATTTAAAGTTTTCCTGTAAAAACGAGCTGGTTTCTAACAAAGATACAAAACTCCATCATTGGAATGTTGATAACTAAAGCAATGTCTCATTTTAAACTTGAGGAAAGTCTTGCATATTTTCACTGTTCCACTTACAGATTGTATTTGCAATGTGAAAGTCAGTTGTTTGATTTCTTTTTCTGAAAATCCCAGCTTATCCAGACTGACAGTTAGGCATTTATATATGTACGTATGTATGTATGTATTATGAATGTATGCATGCATGCATGTATGTACGTATGTATGAATGTATGTATGTATGTATGTATGTATGTATGTATGTATGTATGTATTGATTCTACTCGTGAATCTTTTCTGGGTCCTCCTGAAGGTCTGTCATGAAGAGTTCTTGGTTCCCTTTTTCAGTTTCAAAAAACCGAAACATATTTCCAGATATTTTCAACAGTTATTGTCAATCCTTAATACCAACGATAAGTAACAATAGATATTATAAAACCATTTTCGGTTGTTGTTGTTTTTGTTGTTAATCAAACCTGATAGAGCGAAAACATTAAAGTATTCCGCTCACAACCTCTTAAGTCCGCCGTTACATTTTTCTTCAATGTACCCGATGTGACAACATTGGCTGTTGTTTCTAGCAGATGAAGAAGCTACTTAGAGGACCCCGCATTCGACTTTTTTTGTTTTTCATTATTTTCGTTATTGTATTCTTTATCCCCGGATCAACCGTGACCTGGGTAGAAGACATCAGGAATGAAAGGTATTCTATCCGTGAATATCCAGGTTTTTTTTTCTTCTCAGACAAAATGAATTTAGAATTCTATTGTCTAATGTCTCCTTTCTTTTGTTGCAAAAACGATAAGATGAGATTTGAGAGATATTTAGCTGATATTTCTAGCATATTCTGTGAACACATAGAGGTCTCCCACTCATTGATTCGCTTTTTTAGTTCAGGGATTGTCAAAAAGTTATTGTTGTATTGAGATAAACAGGATCAAATGTAAAATCAGAATAGATTTAAGTAACTGGCATTTTAAAATTCATTTTGTTTTTTGTTTCCGTCTCCCAAATGTTTTCTATTTAATCTCGATATTCTTCCTGCTCCGTGGAATCGGTTGCGCGTTGCGTAGCTACGTAAACAAAACATCTGGGCTGGCGTCGCTGTCGGCTTATTATCATCATTATTTAGGTTTGCATATATTAGCCCTTGTGGCCAATAAAAGAATGAATTATTATCATCATTATTTAGTTATATGAAAATCTTTAACATTAAGAGAGAGAGAGAGAGGTTAAGATATATATATATATATATATATATATATATATATATATATATATATATATAAGAGTGAGAAAGAGTGAGAGAGAACGCGTATGAGAAAAGATAGAAAAATACCGAAGAATGTTAATATAAGTTAGGAGGTGATTCAGTGGCTTTAATGCATAGCCTGGAATATAATTAGTTCCTTGGTGTATTTTATTTTATTTGCCACCATTTTGAATTTTATTTTGTTTTAAATTTACTGACGTTAAAGAGAACTGCTTTTTGTTTTATTAGCTTTTCTTTTTTCCCCTTCTTCCTTCTTTCGTTATTATTTTCTTTCTTTCTTTTCTTCTTACTTTCTGCCTGTCTCTCTTTTCTCTCTCTCTCTCTACTTCTCTCCCCCATCTCTCTCCCTGCCTAGGGTTTTCCGAAATCCATTCTTGCTACATTTCTTCCTTGTCTTTTCTCTTTGCCTCTTTTTCTCTCTTCTCTCACTCCTCTCTCCATGTGTGTGTGTGTGTGTGTGTGTGTGTGTGTGTGTGTGTGTGTGTGTGTGTGTGTGTGTGTGTGTGTGTGTGTGTGAGCGTGCATGTGTGTGTTTATAAATCTGTGTGTATTACATTTTTGTTCGTAAGGCTCAGTTAAAATGACAGACAGTACTTAGACAACATCGCTCCAAACATCGTACGCTACAATACACGCAAACATACCTACACATCTTCCAATACCCACCCTAACCTGTAATT
Source organism: Octopus bimaculoides (assembly GCF_046866305.1). Lineage (NCBI taxonomy): Eukaryota > Metazoa > Mollusca > Cephalopoda > Octopoda > Octopodidae > Octopus > Octopus bimaculoides. The sequence goes on from NC_142936.1 coordinate 1,355,512, forward strand.
TTCAAAATCTTACCAACTGCCCCCTAGGAGGATCCTGCCTCTCAACGACTGCGGTCTATGGAGCCATTCTCATACCATTCGATGACATTACAAGACATGGACATGACGGCCGATGACCCGAAAGGAAGGTATACACACTGAATGCACCTTTTTCAGGTGCAGCAATGGGGATAACTTCACCTCACTGCTCTGTTTTGTTTGGAGACTTTTGTGATCATCGGAACAACTTTCCTAATATCGAATGCAGTATCATTGAGAAATCCCCTCCGTACTCACCTGAGACTTGTAATTTCCAACTCTATCTCCATGACAGATTAAACACACTCCACAAACGTGCGGCATCCATCAACTGGAAGAATGATCTATCTTAATGTTACAATCACAGGTACGCTCTATTAATGACCTTCGAGCCACTGGCAGCTGACAATCCAGGTATAACATCTTAGGACTGGCTTCTCCATGCTCAAAGGCACGTTACTATCCACCGTCTCTCAAATAGACCATTTTGATAGTCCAACCAAGTATCACCAAATCTTAATCCACCACCACCCGATCGGTTCCCTTCCAGGGAAAGGCTGTGTCGCCACTGTAGTGTTGTTAGTCCTCCCCTAACCTGTGACAACATCCTGCTCTGTCATTGTTGCAGCAAATGCAATGAACTGATGTCGCTGATTATACCCTACCGCAGCTGCCAGACACAGTGGCGACGGTTATCTATCTACATCCTGCAGGTACTCGTGGGCCTAAGGACAAAGAAAATAACTGATTTCGCTTCCAACCCAATAACACCACATCACTTTAGTTGATCAAGAGACCTAACATCTAGAAGCCATGTTGGATTCATCTCATGTCCTTATTCGGTTTCCAGATTCCTGACGAGTTACGTTCGTTCTGCCAGCCAACGAAACTTTCAGTTGCATGGAGCTCAGTCAGACTGTAATCAAACACACATACACACACACACACACACACACACAGACACACACACACAGACACACACACACACACACACACACACACACACACACACACACACACACACACACACACACACACACACACACACACACACACACACACACACACACACACACACAATCAAAAGCTGTGCACAGTGAATTGTTTACCGATAGATAAAAAGAAAAGGCAAAATGGACTGACGTTTCGGCTGAGCGCTTTATAAAAACAGCAATAAGGAAGTTAAAAAGAACAAGAAAAGAAATGAAACCCGTTTAAAGCGAGTGTATACCTTTCGACTGCATGCTACATGTATGTATGTATGTCATTATTCAGTTTATATCAAGATTTCTTGCCAATAGAGAAAGAGCTGGTTTCTAACCTAGATCCAAGGCTCCTTCATACACATACACAGACATACACACACACACACGCACATGCACACGCACGCGCATACACATGCACGAGCGCACGCACGAAAATGTGGGTAGTTTGATCACAACACTGTGAACAAAACTAAACATTTGTCGATTTTGCGATGTCTTCGCTCTTAACGGTGGCTAACTGTTTCAATTTGTCGTAATTGTTTATAAATAATTCAAATTAATCAAGTGTCTTCCTTATACAGACACAGCACTATGGCGGAGACGATATCGAAACTTCTCACCATCCGCTGTTCAGTGTTGTAGATACTAGAAATTTAGTCAAATGTGACAAGATGACATAATAAATGTTTATTAAATCCATTCAACCGTTTGACACTTTAAATAACTTCAGATTTCGTGATATTCAATTGTAGCCAGACACAAAATGTCTACATTAATCCACTGAGCGGACGATTAATTCACTAAGCAGACGACACAAAGCAGAAAATTAAAAATAAAGAAAAATGAAAAAGAAATATTTGTGTGTGTGTGTGTGTGTGTGTGTGTGTGTGTGTGTGTGTGTGTGTGTGTGTGTGTGTGTGTGTGTGTGCGTGTGTGCGTGTGTGTGTGTGTGTGCGAGCGTTTGCGTCGGCGACAGTTTTACTGAGCTGATTGGTATATACATATATGTATATTTGCATGTGTGTGTGCGTACATGCATTTGTGTGTGTGTTTATGTGTGTGTGTGTGGGGAGGGCTCGTGTGTTTAAATGAATGTACAAAATTTTAAAATGAACATCAAAAGTCCAAAATTATCTCTGCAGCGCATTCATAAATGATTTTCTATTTCTTTTTCTCTTAAATTCATTCCACCTTTTTCGTGATGTTTGATTAGAAACGATATATATTAAACAACAGCAACAGCAGCAATGGTAGTAGTAGTAGTAGTAGAAGTAGTAGTAGTAGTAGTAGTAGTAGTAGTAGTAGTAGTAGTAGTTATTTAAGAGAGAGAAACGTTCAGTTGAACAGAAACTTAGCGATAAGATGATGACGACGACGCCATATTGACCAAACGTTCGTTTATCTCTTCTAATCAGACGAGACGCGTGTCTTGATGGAAGCCGTTGATCGCAATCTCGTTTCAGTGTTAGGAATGTGTCAAAATATGATGTCTCTCTTCTGTGAATGTACAAATAAATAAAGTTTTATGTGTATGGTAAGTTTAGAGATCTATTGTACGAGTTTGTCCATGATGAGATGTTGAATTCACACAAACAGATAAGCACACAAACGCACAATCACACACCAGCCCACAACTTCACACACATACAAAACAATAAACTATATGCATATCAGACTTGGGTCTATCTGTCTGTCTGTCTGTCTGTCTGTCTGTCTGTCTGTCTGTCTGTCTGTCTGTCTATCTATCTATCTATCTATCTCTTTCATATATATATATATGAAATTAGGTTTCTGTAAGAAGTCTATGAAACTTTAAAGTGCGTGGGGCCGAATCAGACAGGTTTTAGATAATAATAATAATGATAATAATAATAATAATAATAATAATAATAATAATAATAATAATAATATATAAAGAAAAAGAGAGAGGTGCGTATAAGTGCGTAAGTGCATAAGCATACACATATAAACATTACACACACACATGTGTATGTGTGTGCATGGTATACACACACACACACACACACACACATATACATATGAGAATAGTGTCTGTGCATTTATCTCTCTCTCTCTCTCTCTCTCTCCCTTTCTTGCCCTCCACATCTGTATGTGTGCGTGTGCGCGTGTGTGTCGAGTAACATACATGAATGCATATATAGATTATCTAAGATGTAGGTGGTATCTTTAATAACACACGTTTCTTTGTCTTCTGTCCTTGCTGGCACGTGCTTATATAAGTAGACATGAAGTTTCTTAATGCATGGTCTTATGCCGAGACATATATACACCCATTTATACATAGATACGTGTCTATATATATATATATATATATATATATGTGTGTATATGTATATATGTATATGTATATATATGTATATGTATATATATACACGCACACACATATGTATATGTGTGTGTGTGTGTGTGTGTGTGCTGTGTGATGCAAATACAAACCTAGAAACATAAATACGTATTATAAGTCGTCTGGTTGCTTAATTACCCGATAAGATGTTTAATTGTTTTCGGTTAAGTATATGCTGTTTGCATGTTATTCAATTTATATTTTTTCTTCTTAGACGCAATTACGCGTGAAATTTATTTTGCTGCGAAGGGCGACCGTGCGGCGGTTGGCTTTGAATCTGCACGTTTCTCTTGTTGGTTTCATAATCCAGTGTTAACTAGTGTCCTCATGCATGTCACTAAATAAAATTACTGCAACCTCGTATTGCGAGCTGGCACCAGATCTTCGCTAATTTCTTTTCGTTAGCGATTTCATTTATCTATTCATCTATCTGTTTCTACATTTCATTATCTTTATCTCTATCTAAACACGTATCTACGGATTTATCAATGAATGTGTCTGTATAGATGTATTTATGTGTGTACAAATGTGTATGTTTGTGTTTATGTATACATGTACATATGTATGTA